>NC_134645.1:34202381-34274881 GCF_030463565.1 Pelecanus crispus | reverse complement strand
ATCTTTCTCAGCTCTTGTAATGATAGGTATTGGTGTTAACAACAGTATTTCAAACATTTAAGAGGAAAATACTACTTTTGTGGTAGATAGGAACTCTTTAAAATTCAGACATAGGTCTTAAACTGAAGTTGAGTTTCAAGTTTAGTCCCATTTATCCATCAAACACGGTGGCACATTTTTATTTTAAGAACTACTTGATTTTTGCCAACATTTTGTAGCGAAAAGCGAGCATTCCTTTCCTCTATAAAATATGCTGCGATTGCCTAAGTTATGACTCTGCTGTTTGAGCTAGTCTGAAATTGTACCTTGTCCATGGCCAAGTGTCTCTTCAATCCTGCTTTGTGCTGTCACAGCAGGAACAGAGGCTGAACGCACAAGGTTTAGGTGATTTTGCTGCTGACAGCAATCTCAACGATATCAGGCCAGCTTCCTTCCACTTCATAGCTATGTTCACAAGTACCACTGTCTGTCCTCAGGAATGGCAACATTTTAGTTATTTCATGACTTTACACACTTTACAAAGAAGTAAAAAGCTGTGACTCCTGTGCCACACCAAGCCTCTACAACCTGTTGCTACCACTGCAGATGATATAAAATTGCAGTGTAACAAAAAGGTCTTTTGGATGGACAAAATATGAATGTGATGTGTTAAAAAGAAAGGAAGAAACATACAAGTCCAAAGTGTGACTGCAGTGATGCAGAGACCCGAGTCTGATTTCAGTTATAGTCGTACAAATAGGGGAAATCCATGCCAGTCAGAGGATACATTGTTGAACTCTAAGAACCATCATCATGAAGACCAAAATCAGTCTTACCAGGCTGTTGTTTACAGGAGTAATTAAAAAAATACAACCCAAAACATAATTCAAGAATGAAAAAAGGATATCAATGCTATCTAAACCAGAGAAAATAATAAAGGAAAAAAAAATGAGGTCATACGTTTTGGAGTAGTTTTCTTTTTATAATAAAGTATCATAAAAATGGAAGGACGCAAAGCTAAGGGCATCCAGAATGATACAAGGGCTCAAGGGTCTTATATATTCAGAAAGGTTAGAAAAAGTAGGTCTGTATTGTTTGGAAAAGAGGATCTTATGAAGGGCTTCAATGAGATACATGGAACTCTAAAGGGACCAAGGAAGAGAGATGCAGCAATGCTATTTGAGCTAGTGTCAAATGCAAGCTCAAGGGGACACAAAATTATGCCAGAGAAAAGTCTGACAATGAAAGTCTCTAGGTGGAAACATCTTATACTAAGAGCAAAATACTGAAGATTGCAATGACTGCAAATAGTTTAAATACTTTAAAAAAACTAAACCAAAACAAACAGCTTGGGAAAGTGATGTTGGTTGAAATAAATATTTCTGTAAATGAAAAGACTCAAATCAAAGTTTGAGTCATGGTCTTAGCTTCATAGGAAGGTGTGGCCCAGAATTAACTTTTTCCCTCTTAGTTTGATGAGAAATTAACAGTGGACAGTAGAAAGTCCTTTGAACTTGGACTCTCAACATCCCTCAACATCATTTCACCCCCAGCATGCTCCATCAAGTAATCAAGTCAAAATGCAGTAACCCAATAAAATATCAGACTAGGAGAATTAATTGCAACATCAATCCCTGGATGGCCCTTGAGATTCTCCCCTGTTTTAAATCATCACTTCATTACTCAGTTGCACGCTGCCTCACAGCTTATCCACCTGTCACCTTCTCACTCTGGCATCAGATGGGGGTCATGGGACACTCCGTGGGCACTTTCCTCCTCCTCCCCTCTTTCTCTCCAAAAGGGAAACAGGCTGTGGTTGCACAGCTGCATGTGTCACCAGCACCTTCCCCCCCAGATGTGCAACATGACACTGGTACCCCTGGCAGAGGAATTAATAGCCTATTGCTGTGAGCAATCATCATGTGAGTTCACCAGGAATCTGAGCAGGTAAGGGAAGAGGAAAGCCACATAATAAACATCAAACCCCCAAAAAACCCTTGGGCAAAAATTATGTTAAAATGAACTTAAGGATGAGGGAGATACCCATACCTGAAGGGCAAAAATCCTCACAGGTGTCACATCATCCCCAAATGAAGCCATTCTGAGCGTACAGTTAGTCTTAATACTCCCTGCAGTGAAACCATCGGGAAAAATGTGTGAATAAAATCAACAGCATTTGTAAAAAGAAGTTTAATCCAAACTGGATTAATATAATTCAATAAAGTGGCATCGCCACAGGTTAGAGTGGAGGTTGACAGGGACCCTAATTTCTGTGTGAATCCTTACACTGTCTGGTTTTCTTTACCTCAGACTTCAGAGTACTGGCTTTCTACAGAACTGAAGATACCTTCTACCTTAGGGTGATATTGTTACGGACATCAACATCAAGTTTTATAACACTGTAAATATGCCTTCAAATACCTGTTTATCCTTACCTAAAACTATTCTAACATTTCATCCAAAAAAAGGTATTTATTGGTATTTCTGGCATTGAAATTAATTGCTATGATCCACCTGCCTAACCCAAATATGCCTTAATTCCAAGAAAGTGATTTAATTTGGGAGCTAGAAAGTTGGACTTTCATGTATGAAAGTGATGAGAAAAGGTAACAGATAACAGAAGTAAACCTAGCATCTATTCAGCACCAGCTTTCCAACAGAAAGGCAGTATCTCAAGATGTAGTGCAAGAAGATATTTTACATCCAATTAGGCAGGGAAGCCAAGCTGAATGGGTTAAAATTTGCCACGATCCCAAGTAAGTGATTTTCTTAACCCCCTAAGGGTTCAAACTGCACTGGGAGGAAAAAGCAATTATGCAATGAATAGGAGAAGGGAAAATATGTCCCAAACTGGTTTGTCTGCAAGAAGGTACAGATTCCTCAGTGGTCTGCAGGGAACAGCTGAGCTCCCCCGTTTATTCTTTGACCACACCTGAAATAAAAACTAAAGGATATTTCGGGGAATAGGAAAACACAACAGCTCAGATAATGTCCCAGGCAGTATATTCATTACAGGCTCATCAGAGTGGATGCCTGCAATAGGAAGATTAAATACCCATTTACCAGCATCAGAGGAGAGTTTGGTTTTATAATGTATTGTCCCCTATTCCCCGTGAGGCTGCTTTGTTTGATAAAATGCTGAGTGTGGTGTAAAAATATCCCTCTCTCTGTAATTTGCACTCCTCTCCATTTAAAGCTATTCTTGCTGCAAACGAGAATTGAAAGCTGCTAAAATTAAGTGGTGTCAGTTCTCAATGACACTTTAATGATAGAGCGCTCAGCAAATGAGATGAGAATGAATTCCAGCTTCTCTGCTAAAGATAGTAACCAGCACTAAACAGTATAATGCTCCAACTGGGCTACACTTCACCTGCTTCATTCATATTTAGTAGAACTGAAATAGGGAAACTATAATTAAAATGGTCATAAAACGAAAAATGCTAATTTCTAATAGACATGGCAGGAAACAACGGAAGCTTGTGAAGTCAAAGCACAGCCCTTCTTTGTCACATCCGTACTGCCACGGAGGCCATCACTGGCTGACCACAGGGCTGATGTGGGGTACGGCACATTTTCCTTGCTGCAGAAACTGCCACTCGCAGTAAGTTTGGTATAAGCCTGCTTAACTGACACAGACATGGGAAAAATGAAGATTAGGAAATCCTGCATGGTTTTGGGCTAAATGAAACTACTGCCTCTGAAAAAGCATTCAAGGAAAAAAAAAAACAACCCAACATGTAAACACTTTTTTTCTCTCAGTATTACTTTATTTGGGCCTTCAAGGACGTCCACCCAGTCTTCCGCACACATCATGCCTGCAGCTTCACTACCACTAACAAACGACATCTTTGAAGTATGTCAACTGAGTGCTGTCACTTCTGTGCCCTCCTTGTGCCACTTCGGTGTTGCAAAGGTGTTTTATGATGGGACAATTATTCTCTGAAAAAACAATCTTTTGCTCAGGCTTCTAAGCATGGCATAGCAATGGGAGGGTTCTTCTGTTGCATTGGCTCTGGTGCAGGGGAAATGTAAGCTCTAAATTCATATAGTGCCTGGGCAGAGCCACCACTGCCTTTCCTTCTGTCCCATATAGCATGGGCTCACAGCCTGCATTTACAGTATACTTCTTTCTACAAACTGTCATAAAAGAGAAGTAGATTGTTTTCAGCTCTTGACAAAAACTGTGTTATTTTTGCATAATGCTATGCCATTCAGTTGGATAACAAAGTGTGTCAAACACGTGAATGGAAGGTAAATATTAAGACATGCAAAGTATAAAAAGCAGTCATTATGGAGAGAGGAGTATTTATTACTAAAGGAAATTTTCAGTGGACTTAAGAATTAGGAAAGCCTTCTTGTAATAAGGTGAGTTAAGGTTTCAAAATTCACTGCAAGTACTTGCAGAATATTCCATGTAACTAGAATGGTGATGGGGTCATTTGCAATGACTGACAAAAGACTCTTAATACCTCGTAGTAATATCAGGTTTTCTTTACAAATACAATATATTTGATGGATAAGTGATCCTGAAAATACTTTATAAAGTTTTAAAATAAGGTGGCGGCACTATTTTCCCACCCTTATATTGATGAAACCAGACTATATTTGTACCCTGAGTCTTTACCTACAAGTACCTCTTCCAATGTCTTCTAACAAATAATGCACTGAAGGGAATTCCTCATTTCTCAATTTCGTATGGTAAAAAAAATGCTTTTGCATTTGCACATAACAGAACATGTCCAAAGCTGTGTAAATGTCTAAGAATTGTTAAACTGGTGGCCTAATGGGCTGAGCACTGGTGAAATTGCCATGAGTGAATGAGAACAGTAATTCCCCACATAACTCCGCATTTCTGCCCATACGATGATCCTATCCTGACTGTACAAGTACTAACTTGACATCAACTGTCAAGAGCTTCTTAAAATGAACTGTCTTGACTATTGTGCTGGTTTTGGCTGGGATAGACTTAATTTTCTTCATAGTAGCTAGTATGGGGTTATGTTTTGGATTTGTGCTGGAAACAGTGTTGATAATGCAGAGATGTTTTCATTATTGCTGAGCAGTGCTTACAGAGTCAAGGCCTTTTCTGCTTCTCACACCTCCCCACCAGCAGGTAGGGTGGGTGGTACACAAGAAGCTGGGAGGGGACACAGCTGGGACAGCTGACCCCAGCTGACCAAAGGGATATTTCATACCATATGATGTCATGCTCAGCATATAAAGCTGGGGGAGAAGAAAGAAGGGAGGGACATTTGGAGTGATGGTGTTTTGTCTTCCCAAGTAACCATTATGTGTGATGGAGCCCTGCCTTCCTGGAGATGGCTGAACACCTGCCTGTCCATGGGAAGTAGTGAATTAATTCCTTGTTTTGCTTTGCTTGTGTGTGCAGCTTTTGTTTTACTGATTAAATTGTCTTTTTCTCAACCCACAAGTTCTCCCATTTTTACTCTTCCGATTCTCTCCCCCAACCCACTGCAGGGGGCAGTGAGCAAGCAGCTGTGTGGTGCTTAGTTGGCAGCTGGGGTTAAACTATGACAACTATTGTTGCCACTATTTGCAGATCTGATGATATTTTATATATGTTTTTTACACAATACATTTGCGTGTCTTCTGTTATGTACATAGCTCAAAGTGTATAAATCCTTTCTGCAAAGATTGTGTGACTTTGGTCATTTCAGTCTTTGTTCAGGCATAGACAAGTCACAAGCCACCCTTCCTGCCTCCCTCCCTTCCTAGCTCAGTTTTGTTTCAGGGAAGCAGGTTTTTGTGGTATAGCCAAAGGAGACATGAGAAAGCTTCAACTGTTGCATGATAGCTACTTTTCTGTGTCTTACTCTGGCATAATTATGATAGCGTAAACCAAAGCTACCAAAAGGACCCTGGTTCAATTACTACTTCTGCTATTAATTTAACAGGAAAAATAGAAAATAGTTAGTACCCCGTAGATTACGATTACACATCCAGTTCTGCTCTTCAGGGTTCAGAATGGCTTATGAACATGAAGTGTGGGACAATAACTCCAGATTAGCAAGCAATCCCAGCTAAATTTATGTTGAAGTTGTATGGAAATAAATAAGATGTGGCACAGAGAGATTTTGTTCCTGCTGTTTGGGTAGCCAGGACTGGAGGCAGAAAAGGGATCAAGTGTATCCTGACATCAGAGAGTTAAGCCTTTTTGGCTTATTTCAGCCCCAGGTCAGTCCTCTCAGTTGTGTTCAAGTGCTGCCCTTCACCCACGTGAAGGAAGGCACCAGCTCACCTGCACCATGAGTAAGGGAGGTTGGTATGGGCTGATAGAAAAATAATGTAATTACTTTCCCTCCTCTGAGTACCCCAGCATGGGTAGATGTGTGAGGGAGACGAAAGAGAAAGGAGACTCTGCAGTGTACTTATTATCCTCTGAAATATCCTTTGTGCAAGAGGAACTCCGCATGCTGATGTAAAATGGGTGCATCCTGGAGAACACACATTCCTTGCACACAGTTCATGCTTCTTTTGACTCCCAGCCAGTGCAACATCTTTCCATTAGTTTTCTGGCTTGTATATTGGAGTAAAATGAACCTCATTCACTTACAAATCCTGTTAGGTACTGAGCATCACTTGCGAGATGCTAACATCTCTGATCTCCTATGAGTTTGGAGCACATTGCATATTTGGACTCTTAGACTCTTGGAAAGGTATTAGGCAAACAAAAAAAAAAAAAAAAAAAAAAAAAAGAACCCTCTCCCTATCAAAACAGTTTTACAGAGCTTTGGAAACAGCAAGACAAAATAAATATTGAGTGGGAAGGAAAAAAGCCAGTATTGCATCAAATACTTGCCCCAGGTCCTACAACAGCAAAAATGAGGTGACATGCAGCCATACATGAGTGGACATCATGTCAGCTGCACAGAGGGTCTCTTCATCATCACACATGTCCCCTAACTGGCAGTTTACCCCCTCAGACACAATGTTAAGAGACACAGGAAGAATGTTCTCTTTTTGAAAAGTGTCACATAAAGTAGCTTACCAGCCTGGTTGGCAGAAAATCATATTTTCTGATATCTGATGTCACATTTTATTAGATTTAGGATACTATTATCCTACTTACTTAGGGGTTTAAAAGTATCCTTTTTATAGCTAATGCCACAGGTAGAATGTTAAACTACAGACATTTTGCAATAAAGGACTAGACTGTTCCTTGTACATATCTGGTATTTTTTGCCCCAAACAATGCAATAGTTGTTCAGTATTTCCTATCCTTTTTTTTTTTTTTCTTTTGATCCTTGCACATTTGTCCTCAGTTCATCCACTAACGTATGAGTGAATCTGGTTATAGAGTCTGCAGAACTCGGGAACTGTAATTTCTAACTCTTTTAATATATTTTAATGAAATATGACTATTTAATACCCTTAGATGGTTTCATCTTAACTCCAGAACTCAGAGAGCAGTTGTCCTTTCAGTTCAAATAACAGCATTTGTTGTAGTGCTTGGCATCAGTTTCCACCTGCTAGTAAATAAAATTCACAGTATACACACTGCAAGGCTTGAGATTATATCAGTTCTGAATTACCCCTTCACATTTATGTAGAAAAGTTTCATCTTGATTTCAGTTAGTGGATCTTCAAATAAAACTTTTTATTGAACCAGGTTTTCTTTAAAGTCTTTAAGCAAAATTTTGATTATTGGTAACTGAGTTTTTTGAACCGACAGCAGTTTCAAGTTCTAGACCTTTTAATTTAAATAATATTGTTTTCTTAATATAGTCATGCTCCTATTTAAAGCAGAAAAATCTGTGTGTATTTAAGGGCAGAATTTGATTCATACCATCAAGTACATTCATGATTACCACCAAAAGATAATTACTTCTGATGTATTCTGGAGGAAAGCCTTATTTACTCAGGTGAGAATTGGCTTATTTATGTAGATGAGAATTAGCCTTACCCACCAATTAAAATATAAATGTATTTTTTCTATATCAATTTTACAACATCTAGTGATTAAACTGTGGATTTTATCCCTAATCAGTCCCTACATCTTTAGTTACCTATCAGAGCTATAATTTAGTGAGAGTAAAGTGTTACTGACAGGTATCCAGCTGAACAGCAGGTTCTCAGAGTATGGGATGAAGCAACCAGAAAAATCCTCAAAAATGTGTGGCATTCTTGACTTGTTCATACAGCTGTGCTTCAGTCATAATTGTTGTGAGAATGGGGAGACAGAAAAGAGAATGCTGATTAAATATTACTATGTACTAATATTAAATAGCATGAGTTTGGCAGGGGTTCTTTATTGTTACTTATATCCCAAAGGAAAGCAGCTCCACAGGAACTCAGAACTAGGATTCAATTTCTGATAAAGGAAAAATGCATTTTATAGTGTATGCTGCTAGCTGCTGCAGGCTTTAAAATAAAAAATCAAAAAGACAGTGTGATGCTTTTAATAAGGAGAAAGAACCAGATACTAGTATCATTCGGTCTTTAATATTTTACAGAATTTTCTCCAAACAGAGCTGCAAAAGATTTCATTCCATAGATTTGAAACATTTAGGTCAAGAATTGTACATATAAAATAAGACACCTTCAAAGAAAATTTAGGTATGACATTAAGAGCTCTGCAGCTGAGTGAGAAATGTCCTTCTCATCACCAGATTAAACCAACAAGCTTGTGTGCTCTTGGAGCCACTGGCCTGGATCAGCTTTAGTCAGATGGCTCACATTTGCTGGTGATAATTAAAGATCTCAAGGCACGTTTTGCAGGAGGGAGGGCGCTACTTTCAATCCCCTTGGCAGAGCAAAAATTATTTCCCTACTTTTGTTGGACATGTCTCCTAAAGAAACCTGCTAGCTGACACCAAGTCAATTCCCGAAGCAGAAGCACTTTCATGAGAAATTTCCAAACATATCTTTTATGCAATTTATAATCCTTTAGAATAAAAGACACATTTGAACAAAATCAACATAAAGACTGCTAAATAAACCTTTTTCCCCTCAGAACCCCTCTGTACTTTATCAGTAGAAAGTAAGAATTCATAGACTTTATTTCAACTTTTCCTACTCTCTTTTAAAGTTTATCATTCCTTGGGGTAAGTCCATTAAGAGATTATCTCATCACCTGCACTGACAATACATTTTTTTCTCTCTTAAGAGTGATGTGTCAATCCAATACAACAACAATGCTACTTATACTTCTCAGTCATCATTACAAGTATATTTTCAATTTTTTTAAAATAAAATATTTTTCTGTATTTTCTAAAAATTCACTCACCTAAACACAGCCAGGGGCTCTGTTTCTTTCCATTTTTTCAAATCTCCAGATTTTCAGGTTTTCTACCCTTACTGAGAGTCATTTCCACATTTCTGTAAATTATTTCTCCAAATCACTCTATCTTTTGTATTAAAAAAAAAGTAACTAGCCTCATATTTAGATCTACAACTGACCTCTAGGATTGGTCTCCTTAGTGTACATTTTAGTATGCATAATTGTGTTGAAATATGAATTAATTTGGTAGTGGTCTCCCCTGCATATCCTGGATTATTTTAAGAAGATAATGTAACCTTCAGCTGTGTTGTGTAGAGGTTTTATTCCAGAGCCTTTCACTGTGATTTGGGATTGAAAGCTTACCAATATTTGAAGAATGCCATTGAGCACTAGGCTGTATTTGTTTGTCTCCTGAACTCATTCAATTAGGAAAATAATCCATTATGGAAAATCTTGATTAAAAGTTGGCTTATTCTCCCATTTGATTAAAATTCAGCATTACATTGAATCAATTGTTCAGTACTTCTGTGAAGCCTGTATCAACTGCAGGCAGAAGACTAATTGCTCTGTTGCTCTTGCACCTTACCTTTTCTGTCCTCTGATAATAAAATCTACTGGAGAACAATAAACATGCCCTAATATGGTGGTTTCACTTGGTCCTTGACTCTATTCCATGGCAGACAGAGATACCAGAAATCACGACAGCCCAAGGGGACTTGGGGTTGGAGAGGATTTTCTTGACCAGAGGCTTTAACTCCACAGTCCCTACCGTGACCCAGGATGGAGATTGTGGCAACGCTTATTCCTGCCATAAACTTCATGGGTTTCTTAGCTCTCTGAGGCCTGAATAAAACCTTCAGGATTTAGACCTTTGCATATTTTCACAATGACATCAGCAAACAAGGCTAATCTCGCCTGCCAACAAAATGTTTTTATAACTCCATACTAAATCCCTAATTAAAATCGCCACCTAGAAAACTCTGCAACAAACAAAGCAGCTGAGGCTGGGTTGCAACCATACAGCTGTGTGACTGGAGAGGACGGGTTCTTTATCCCAAAACTTAACCTCAAAGTCATCTATATCCTCTTTGTCTGTGTTTAGTTCTGGAAGAGCTAACTCTGTACAGCTGTTCAGATTGCTGAACAATTTCAGCAGGTGAAGTCCTGGCCTTGGCCAGATCAGTGGCAAAACTCTCCTTGATTTCAGTAAGGTCAGGCTATATCTTCAAATGTGGCAATAAAGAAAAAAATATCAGTCATGAAATACAGTAGGTTTGCTTTTCAGTGTATTTTCTTTTCCAGTTTATGTCTCCTTTGGCCAACGTGATATCTTGCAGCAATTAGAAATCTTGACTCAGGCAGATTCTCAGACATAAACAAGAATATTGCCATAGTGCTCAATCAAAACTTCATGGAGAAGCTTTTCCAATTTATTCATAAAGTATGACTAATTCTTTCTACTATTTTCATAAATAAAATTTCTGCCAATTTTCCCTAGTTTTCACACAGGGTGGCTTTTGCTAAATGTAGTTGAACTCTAATATTGAACCAATAACTGCTAACACTAAAACTGTAGCATCAGGATTGATTTTTTTTTTTTTTTAATTCTTTTATATCTCAATTGCTCTTTTGGCTTCTTTATGGGTTTTTTCCTGAAGTTGAGATATTATGTATCGAGAAGTTTGCCTAGTGGAACATTTTTAAAAGTAAAATAAGAAGCTATACTTTCAATATATTGCCAGCAAACCATAATGTTAGCTATCAAAACAGTCTTTTATTTTGTTATTTGATGAGGAGACAAGAGAGAAAAATAGACATAAATGCTGAAAAAGATCTTCAGCTGCTTTGAAGTTTTAATGGCTAGTGTCTTCACTGGCAAACATACATTTGAAAAGTGACTTTAGAAACAATCCAAAATAATGCAAGAAAAAGCAGGTCTAGGAAATAGTCACATATTGGGTATGGATTTACTGAGTTTAATGTTACTTCCACTTAGAATTATTAACTGGAATCAAATATTTGTGAAATTTAGGGAAACTTTATTTTATTACCTCCGACTGAGAGGTGAGAGTGAAATTAATGTGCATAAATAATGTGGGCAGGTGAAGATGAGCACAGTGGAAATGGCAGAGTTACTAAAATAACTTTTATTACTTGTGGTCAGCATTTGTGATGAAAATAGGTAAGATTTATGGCAAAGTAATTCAATCAAATAATCTGAAGTGGGTCAGAAGTACTTCATCCTAATGTAGTGTTATAAAATCTATAGATGTTGTGCAATTAAATGAAAAGCAAAAGCAAGCCATAGATTGTTGCTGAAGAGAAGACAATAAAAGAAAAAGCAAAAGAAAATGTCAGCTGCAGAAGATCTCATTTTGGAAACCTACAATATGTTGATTGATAGGACTAGCATTTTTCAAGCTCTGTCACAGCTGAAGTATAAAGCTGTCAGTGCACATGATAATGATGGATGCTCTAAAACATGCAAATAGCATGAAAAATCATTTCTTACATAATTTTGGAAGATGAGAGGAGTTGTGAACTGAGGGGAGAGGGGAGGGGAGGTCAAGCTTAACATTCAGCCAAGAGGAATGGGCTGCTGCCTTGCCACTGTTTGAGTTGTTAATTACTATGCAAGTGAAACAATGAGTTATGCAGGCCTTCTGCAAATTTTCCCACAGAAATTTTATTGTGAACGGTGGAAGAAGAGAGGCAGAACTGCAGCTTTGGAGCTGAACACAATGGTGTGTTCCCCCCGGAACAAATCCGTGCAAAAGCAACGAGAGCCAGGGGCTGCCGGCACTTTTAGGAATGTGTTGCTTTAAGGACGTGCTGTGTATTTCAGAGGTGACATTTACAGTATACTATCAATATTGGGGGTGTTTCAGTTAATTAGCCATTTTTATTAACACTGAAGTACAGTAAAACCCAATGTAAGTGTTAAGAATGTAAATTAGCGCTATCCCCAGGCTGATCTAGCTCAAAGCAGTGAACTATCACACACTGCCCCCATATTTATGGTGCTTTTTATTTGCTAGGCTGAGAAAAGGTTGCTCACACTTCCAGCTGATTTCTACCTCTTGTTGTGCATATGCATGTGCTTGCATGTGCCAAAGTTCACAAGAAGCAACAAAGCTGTGAGTGCGATCTTTACTTTGCTTGATTTTATTTTCATGAATTGTGCAATTTTCAGGAAAATTATATTCATAACTGACTCTGGTGAGAAAGAAATATACATTAATGATAGTTTGGGGTTGGTTTTTTTTAAAATAGTTACAATGATATACCCAATAACATCTAAACTAAGGAAAACCAGTACTATATATAATAAAGGATTATTTATATGAAGGGCCTTGCCTGGGCTCTGTGGAGTGGTAAAACCCACCCAGATCACATCCCTTTCTATTCAAAACTCTTTATTCCTTGTTTCTTATTCTTCGCTTCTTATTCCATATTAATTTTTGACTATGCCTTAGTTTCAAAACACTGCCTCACTCAGCACAGGTCTACATACTGGATCTTGTCTCCACTGAACCTTTTTGCTTGCTTCATGCCACCAAAAATGTCAGCTTCATATAGGCCCACCTCAGCCCACCTGTGTGTCTTCAAGTCTACCTCCACATTTGCCTCTGATTTTATATATGTTTTTCTTCAGTCTCAGGGTTCCTGCTTGCAACTTTTAATCATTCTAGTCCCTCCTAAACAGAGACCATCCGATATCAGGTCTTTACACATGTCTGTATCCTTCCAATAGTCATGCCCTTCCCAAATTTGACGATAAGGACATTAATAAAAATTTTAAGAAATACAATTCTAAATCTTTCACTAAATGTTTTACGTTCAGTCTTATCTGTATCTGTATGTTAGACCGCAAGCTGTTGGAGGCAGACTGTCGCTATTCCTGCTGTGCATACTGCTGAACACACTGTCACACTCCACAAATTACAAATAATGAGCAATGATGATGGACCTTATTTTCTACTGCCTTCCATCTTACTGCTATTTACCTCTGCACAAAACAAGTGTCAAAGAGGTGACATTAGCAAGCACTGTGGTTCCTCAGCAGCTCAGCATGTTTCAAGTTGAACCCTTATTCATAAAAGAGGACAAAACCCTGAACACTTCAGAAATTTTATCTAAACATTTTACTAAGTTGCAAATTTAATTTCTCACTGAACTTCATTTTGTTAAATATTGGTACTGTTTCTCCATGATCAGGCTCTGGTCTTGCTGTTTCGAACAGCCTTGTAGCAGGTAATTCAAGAAAGTGAGGTTTTAAATGAGTCTTGTTCTGATTTTTTTCCCCCCGTTGGATTTCATCTTCATTTCAGACCTGGAGCAATAGCTGATATCCATGTCCAGATATTAGTAATGCCTCATATTTGTTATTCAGTAGGATTACGCTCTTTTGGACTTGTTCAAGTTCACATTTAAAATGAATAATAACTCACTGCTGGTGAGTTCACATCTCTATGTTGCTGTTTTACTTCTAATGTTAAGATTGAAAGAGTCCAACGGTAGGTGGGGTGAGACAGAAATCTAACAAAGTTCTGAAAATCAATGTATATCTAAGCAAATCATGACCCAAAGGTGCTGTGCTGGGTTCAGATGAATTCAAATAATGCCTTCACACCCAGGATGGATTAGGAAGACTTTTCCCCTTGCCACAATTAAAATGCACGTAACAAAAATGGCTAGGTATTCCCAAGAGCCTTAAGTGAGGCAACTCCCCAGAAAGCAGATGCTATGACTGCCCAGCATCTAAATTACCAGGCGGAGTTTACAGAGCAGAGATGAGAAGCACTAGGGCCAGGTAAAAAAATCCCACTCATCTAACATGTGGCCCGCAGCCAACTTTTCCCAATAATGGTAGGTGACAGGCCAGAGCTGATCCAATGTGCATTTTAATTGGTGGCAAACTCAAGTAACAAGCTATTGCTGTTCATCTGTCAAAGAAGAAGAAAAAAAAACCCATGTAGCACTGTGTTTATTTTGTTATTAGAATATGTATTACATATATTTGTATGTAAATTAGTTGGAGGTCTCTGGCATCTAGCAGGAACAGAAAGTGAATTTTTCCCCACTAATTTTCTAATGTATACATCTCTAGAAGAGAAACAAATGGGAAAAGATAGCATCTCTGTGGTCTGACAGAGTGAAGAAGACCCTGAGTCATACTTAAAGCAGTTTGTTAAATTGATCAGTGGCTGCTCACTTAGGTAAAAGTTCTCGAAGGAAAAATGGCAACTATGTGTAATGATGCTTTTGCTTCACTTAAATACTGTGAAAAAGCGAAAGAGCCTAATGCAGGCTTTTCAGAGCAAAAGCATACCACTGACTTGAGAAAGCTTCCTTCTCATTTTAAACAGCTTCCTGAGACTTTAACTGCTTTCATACAGGTTTTACTTTAAAACATGAAAAATGAGCACTAAAACTCTTATCAGGCCCTGGGTTATCAAACACTCTTCATTAGCATACACAGCACCTTCTCCCTCTTTGGTTTGGTTTTTTTTTTTTTTTTTAATAACCTCTATATTAACTAAACAAATCTGATCAGTCTGAAGGGGCTGAAAGGAAGATTGCATTGTTTACAGGCAGGCTTTTGAAACCAAAAGGACTCTAACCAATTTCTTATGACCAAGAGGTGGGTAACAGTTTCATGTGTTGCAGAGTATTCATGTGCTGCTGAGGAGAGCACAGATTGCATTCCATCAAAGGCAATTTTTCAGAGGTTGTCCCTCCTTTTGCTTTCCACGAAAATGAATCTATACCATTTACATGGAGCGCTTAACCTTCAGACTGTCCTTACTACAGCAACACTACTCCTATTGCAGATACATGTTTACTTAGACAAATCTAATTTACCCTTTGTTAATGTGTGCTGTCTTTACTTGCTATATTACATTAAAGTAGAAATAGAGTTACAAAAAAATTATCTTGCTTAAAATCATTCATAAGCTTTCATCAAGGGAATAAATTTACCAATTTCCCTCTTAGTTTATAACCATCCACTGTACTAACTTGACCTTTACCTAAACAGGGCTATAATTGCAGTTAAGATTATATAATTTACAATAACAACAAAAAATTACTTTTGAGGAACTGCTACTGGGCATGAATGTCTCACAGCCATTAAATGCGTCATTCATCTTGAGAAGAAAATTATTCTTATCCACGTCGACATTTTTAACATAAACTGTAGTACTCTCTGTTGGCACTTTTTTACGTACCCATTAATCTCAATAGTAAAGCATAAGTCTCACCCACCTATTCTCTGAAGTTTGGATGTCACTACTGTGTACAATAAAAATTGTATATTCATGAACTCCATTTGTTTTATGTCCTTCTCTCTGTCAAAGTCTCCCAAGCAGCATATGCTTTGCTCTGTGGAGAATAAAATCAAATTTGTCTGTCTTGTCATATTGTCATCAAAGTGATACTATCACAATTAGATTAACATTTTGTGAAGGAGCTGAAGGGAGGGAAAGGAAATAGGAACACATTATAGAGAATCCCAGTTAACCCTTTCTCTAGCATAAACCCCCTTCTCAGTGGCACCCAGAGGTAAAGAAAGCAATCAGGATCCAAAATAAGCGACACTGTCCAGCTATTGCGGTCCTCTTCGGAGTCAGCAAGGTTACTCATCAGCCCTGCAAGGTATGTTTTCATCCAGAGGGCTGTCATTACCAGCAAGAACAACAATTGTTGGGAGCGGAGCACTTCCTAGTTTTTTTTAACAAACCAGCAATGAACGAGAGTGCAGCCACCCAGAGGGAGAGCTGGTCCGGCCGGCAGCTGGGAGCATGCCAGGGCATCCACCCTGGCACAGCGTGCCCAGCTGTAATGGGATACTGTGGGGCCAATGGGAGCACCACGGGTATGTCTGCCGACCAGAAAATAAGAGTTTGCAAGCAGAGCAAAAAGAGCAACCTGTTCTTTTTTTCAAGTTTTGCTTCAGTTCAACTTTCACATTTATGCATTTGTTAAATGAACAAAATATGTGTTGGTGATTTGGTCAGATAAAGGGACAAAAACCAGCCTGTTTTATACAGGTGAAGAAAAAGTCTCTAAATTTACTCACACTGTGCAGCGTTGCATTTCCCCACCCCCTTCCAGTGTACAGACAATGTCCATGCAATAAATTATGCTCGCACTGGACAAAGATATGTATCTGTACAACTTATCTTCTTATTACAATTGCATCATCTGCACATTGATCTCCTTCTCCGGGGATTAATTCTAACATGAACTGTCTCTGATACTTATTCTTCAAGACAGGCCTGCCAAGGATGTATTTTCTCTTCATTCTACTGTATGTGAAGTTACCCACCAAACTGATAAATTTGACTGTCGGGCACACACATCACAGCACACCTACTTTATCTTAGCATTTCTATGAAAGTTATCAGTTGTTCAGATTGGGACTATTTCTTTAATACATTTTTTGTAAAGCCAGGTGGTAAAGTTACCATAATTTCCATTGCACAATACTTTAAAAAATGAAAAAAATAAGTAATTTTTTTAAAAAAGGACCAAAAGTAATTCTTATGCCTCCAGGCAGAACATTACAGAATTTCCCACTGACAGAAATCAGTGTTGCCCATGTCTCTGGGAAACAAATTTTATTCTCTCTAGTCAAATGCATTCCTCTTCCCAGCCCTGTACTGTTCTCATGTGCAAGGATTTAAGGACATCATCTCCTTTATGTAAGAGAAAAACGGAAAATCACCTAGGACTGAATCTTACGTTCCACAAGGCTTGCACATATTAGCCAAATAATATGGGAGCAAACTGTACGTGCAAAGACTGAGAGAGCAAATATTTTTTGTCCTACATTTTTTAAAATTTTGATTGTTTGAAGAGGGGGTCATAGGATGGAGTGTTGTGGACAGAAGGTTCGGAAAGAGAGGGGAATACACACCAAAGGGATGATAAAGTAATGAATAGCAGTGCAAACAGAAGAGGCAGTGGGGAAGGCATGGGCAGAACAATATAATAAGCAGAACAGTATTATAGTCACAAAAAAATACTATAAAGTCAAAAAGGAGGAGAAGAAACTTCGACATTGAGATTTTGCCAAGAGGCAGCTTTTGGTAATCAAGGGAATTCCAGCAGAGCATAGAAATGAAAGCCAACTGGAAGAGATTTGGAAGAGTTGGAGTAACTCAAGAGAATGGTGACAGACTGCCTGTCCACTTAATTTGGAAGTAAAGGGAATTGTGGGAAGGCAAGCAGGATCAGGGGGATGAGTTTGAGAGATGCCTCTTCCTTCATATTAGCAAAGGAAGAAGCTAGAGGACAGTGACAGGCATGGGAAGAAAATAAGGGGAAGGCAAGAGCTGGCAGAACAGTGGCGTCTGTCCTGTGTAGAAATTGTCCCTTCTCTCAAGAGCTGGCCATTTCAATGACAGAAAGGAAAACAAAACTTTAAAATCCCTTCTATGAGAACCTGCTCCATTGTCTGGCTATAGAGTGTTGCTCACCCCTGCCTGAATGCAGAGAGAAGCTTTTGCTACTGTTTCAGACACAAGACCTATGGGCTGATCTCATGAGTGCCCTCAACTCTCACTGAAGTCAATAGGAGTTAAGGGCGTTCAGCACTTTCTAGGGTCAGGCCATGTATCACTTAAAAATAACTCACCAACATTAAACATCATTAAAGAAACTAATGCTCATTAACTAGCAATAGACCACTGGGAAAGGATCAATAGTTGTCTCTGAAATCATCTTACCTATTACAGTATATGCATACTCTACTTAATGACAGTGAAGGATAGTGACACTGAATGATAGGTCACTGATGACAGTGAATGGGAAAGACTGCTTCTTAATTAATCAGGACAGTATTAGCAAAGAATTCCACTTAACAGGGATACATTTGGGGGCCTAACCAGGTGATTAGGAGGAATGATGTTCTGACCCTTGGTGAAACAAAGTGGCGGCTTAGGAAGAAATACAACGAACACCTTTTTTATTATTCTGTTTTTTCTTCAGAACAGAGTGCTTTATTTCAGCTCACATTTTTCAAGGCATTGCCTTTCTTTAATTGTCTCTTAATAACTGGAGCAAATTCGTAATCAGGCAGGCTGATTTCTGAGCCTGCCAATGGAAATAATTCTGTGATGTGGCACTAATATGCTGTTCTGCCTGAACTGAATGGCTCTTGTTCTGCAGCCCTTGTTTAGGGAAAGATTTTACCATATTTAATTAGAGTTGTGGTTTGCCCTGATCTGGCTTTGAGGCCATTATTTGGCAGAGTGTGAACAGTCAAGGCTTGCATGCCTACTATGGTGTATGAAACTGGGCTGAAATTATGAGTACGGTTTCCTTTCTCTGATCCAGCTCTGGGTTCCCTTTCCTACAGGATCTGCATATGTGAAATCACAGAGACCTCCAAATGCAGAACACTTTCTGCAGCCTTCAAAAGATTATCTCATGGCAACTTTAAGAAAAAAATAAAAGCAGCACAATCTTATCTGCATTCCACTGGTACATAATGACCCTACCCATCTGACTGAATTTATTGTAATCCCTATAAACCTAAACCTCAAAGAATTCCAATGCCTTACGCATCTTTCCTGTTCTAATTTATGGGAAGTTGGTAATGTGCCATCTGGAGGTTTCACTGCCATTGGCAAGCACATTCAGCCCACAGTGGAAGCAAGTCAGGCCAAAAGGAGAAAGAAAAGAAAATGCAGGGGAAGGAGAAGATCTGGCTTCAAGGAACAAGTGTCATGAACTCACAGAGATAAAAACCACATTTCAGAAAAATCAGTTTTAACTTGCATGATCGGCACATACACAGCCGATAACCCAAGGTCTCAACCTAAGGACATTAGCAGCATTACAGGGCAATCCTTACACAAGGACAAAATGTTCTTGAGAAATTTCTGCAATGTATTAGACACAAACAGGTTTTTCCTCAAAACTGAAGTCATGTCAGGCATCTTGCTTCACCTCTTTTAATTTTCCCTGAACAAACATATTTATTGTGGTGGTTTCAAGTAAATTTCTAGTTCACATACTTTTCCTGTGAGACAAAGGGCTTATTGGGGGGAGCTTTTAGGCTGATTGCCTGATCTACACCCAGGTCATCAGAGGTCTGAGACCCATTTTACTTATTGAAAAAATATGCCTGGCTCTGATTTTATTCCTTTTATTAAGCTACTTAAACAAAAATAACATTGAAAACTGTATGTCACCAAAGTCATAATTACTAACCTATGAAGAGAACAATTCAGCTGTCAGGCTGGATCAAATCAACAAGTTAGACACACTACTGAAAAGCATGTTATATCACAAAATATGTTTAATCATCCTATTAATACAAAAATAATCAATCCTAACACAATCTTAAAGATTCCCTGATATATCCTAAAGAGGATATTAAGAAGGCAGCTGTTCATTCATTACATGTACCAATTACAGAATTTCTCAATATTGAAACAAAATCATCATCTAACATCAGATCCATGTCCTCAGCACCAGTTATAAAGTTTCCTCTTCAAAGACTTGCTCTTCCTCTGCATGGGTGAGTGAACCCTTGTCTCCCAGGCTCTGTCACCAACAGAGTTACTGAGATAGAGATGTTAATAGCACTGTCTAACAAGAGTGTCCTGTTGACCAGAAGGTAGAGAAGAAAGTTTCAGATCACTTATCAAAAGCAGGATGCCTTTTCCAATACACCATTTAATTTGACTGAGGAACTTTCTCACTAAGGTTTTCTTCATGAATGCTTGATTGGTGCTGGCACCAACCTCTACAGAAACAGCCACAGTGCAAAAATTCACAGTTCACAACAGAATTAAGACTTCTCCAGCAGGTTAGGCAAAGGTTATTTTGTGGCAGCAGCAGAGTGAGTCTCCCAGGCACTGTCTTCTCCCTGGTGTCTTCCAGCACTGAAAATGTGCGACGACTTAGCCCTGTTTATTACTGCACACAGTCAAAAGACTCAATGCTTGCACAGCAGGATGGGCTGCCAGTCTCTGCCTCCCCACCAGTGCTGAGCACAAGCCCAGTGTGGCACTGCCGGCCAGAGGAAGACTTGGGGACAGCAAGCACCTGATCTTCTCCTTTCCTTCCCCTCTCCTCTCTTTCCTTCCCTTCTGGGGCAGCCAAGGCAGAAACAGCTTCTCTGGCAGCCATGGGGAGCTTGGGGGAGGCGCGGCAGGGTGAGCAGCAGACTCCTGATCCTCCTCACTGGGGTGAAGGAGAGACTGAGAAGCTACAGAGGGAACCAGCCTGGGGAGCTGCTCTGCCAGGGCCAAGGAAGGTGGACTCTTGCTACAGGAGTCTTTAGTACTGCATGTAGCCATGATTTCTTGCCCCATCAGTCTGCTACTCTGCATAGCTGCCTTCATGGTCTATGCCAAAAGCTGGATCTGCCTCAAAATAGGAAGTTCAAAGGGGCTATGAGGTCTCCTTGTAAATGAAAGATAATTTTTAAAAAGTAAATGATTACTTCAAAATTTAATCAAAAGATGTATTCACAAATTTTGCAACTCTACATCTTTTCTGGGCTCTAGTAGGTTAAGAGACATCAGGGCCCAGTGTACATTTCTTCTGAGTTCAGGAAGAGGCTAAAGACTGATGATCTGACTTCCCCTCATGCACCTGTATTGGAGACTCTGGATAAGCAGTCTTCCCTGAGATGTCTTCTGAACCAAGGCACTAACCTGATTGTTCTTCTCATCTCTCCAAGAATTTCACCCAGATGAGACACGAAGTGCACTATGTCCAGTCAAGTTCAGAATAGCACATATTTGCCTTGGACCAATTTGTGAAAGCATCATTTTAATGAGTTATTTAAAAATAGCTGGTAGTTTGAAGACTGTGGAGTTTGTAAGTCTCACCTTTCCTCTGCCAAACACTAAAAGAAGAAAGATCTGGTTACAAGATCATGGTTGGTCTTTTGTTTATTTTAATGGACTTGGGGTGAAGTTATGTCACCAATCCACAAAAGCATATACAAATAGATTAAAAAAACCCAAACCCTTCACCTCCCAGCAGAATTCTTTAAGCATGAATCTGGTGGGGAACCCTCCCCAATTTTCTGGAAGTGGAGACACTGTACAGAGAAGACTACAAGATTCACCAGGACAGGAAAAAAGCAATAAAGGTGCAGCTCAGTTGAGTAGTCAACTGGCAAGGTGCTCAGCTAAGACAGCCCTGGTTTCTTGTCCCTTCTCCTGCCCTTATCATTGGATAAATCACAGAAGCAGCTGGAGCAGGACACAGGCATTGCTAGTGGGAGTGAGGAAGATCTGTGGGACCTGTGCAATGGGAGCTGGAAAATTAACTTTTTTAATGTCAGCTATTATCAGTGGTACTTTCCCCATTGCACAAATGAGCCAAGGGAACACACCAAAACAAAACAGGGTACCTGCAAAAAGTTCCCAGTTCCCACATCAACATTTATCTGCCTAGGATCTGATGACACCCGTATGTCCAGTGACTGAACCATTGCAACTGCCCTAGTGACTCTAAATCACAGCATTCAGGAACACTCTGTCACACTCCTCCATGCTCAGTCAAGGCTTAACACAAAAAAAAAAAAAAAAAAAAAAAAAAAAAAAATCACTTTCATTTATTTCTGTGGCTTCTTGATCTTGGAAAAAGCAGTTCAACACCTACAGAATACCTTCCCTAAGGAGATAACTGTACAAGCAAAGTTCAAGTATCCCATCATTGATTGCATGTGTTTCATGCTAAGCTCCTTCCACTATAATGCACTTTCTACAATAGCTGATAGATTTTTCCATTCTTCCTCTGGGAGTCCTAAATGCCTTTGCTAGAGAGTTGCTAGAGAATTGTAAAAGCTCTTTTTCTCTTTCCTTCACTTGACAAAACTCAGTTCTTGAATGAAATGTTTGAAAATCCAGAAATACTTTATAATACATGTTAAGTGTCTTAAAAAGAAGGAAATTGTGCAAACAGTAGAACACAGCTGATGGTACAAGAATATGTTAAATTGCTCTAGCAATTTAATTTTCTAACCTCGTGATACCACAGGTTGTGTAAACCCGAATCAAAATTCTCTGTGTACACTCTTATCAACTACTGTGTTTGTTCTGATGCAGAGGCCTTCATTCCACCAAGCATCTCTGTCCAGAAAAGTATTGACATTTGTGCTTAAACATAAGTCCCATTCAGTAGGATGTAAAGGACATTTAAACACCTTTGTGCCTAAAAAGAGACTGACAGAGGGCATATCTGAGTCAGAATTTTATTAATGTTCCCTGAAGGTTATATAAGATCAAATGGATAGATTGACTTGGCATTGTATTGCAGTGACTTTGTTTGGAAAAATGAAACCATTAATGAGATATCACCTGAATATTTTTTTCATTGACACTCTGGGTAATAAAATGTGAAATGCATTATTTCCCCAAATGAGGTCAGCACACATGTGGATAATTGCCTGAAACAATATAATTTTTGTTTAACTTGTTTAATTGTCTAGGTAACTTGTTTGTTCAAAATCAATATGCAGTAAAAAAAAAATTCCTGTGGTTTGACTTGTAAGAAGCCCTGGCTTTCATGATTAATACTGCAGTCCCTGCTGGGCAGTCCTCTGGTGGCTGGACTTAACAAACTCATAACAAAAAGCTGTTGTTCCTGCACAGAATTTCAGTTTAAATAATCTGGAAATACGCAAGAGTCATCTTCTTTAACTACTTTATCTCTGGGAATGCAGAGCAGATTCAGATTAATTTCTTATATTTGTATTTATCTGTGCATTCATCCCTTCTTTTGCCATCTGTCATAGAACCAGCTGAAAAATCGAACATCTGAATCGTATTTTGATAACTATTTGGCATTATTATTTATGTGAAAAAAGCACATAAGTAGACAAAGCATAGGGCACTAGAGAGACTCCTGAAAATATTGAGGTTACTCTTTATGAGTATACCAATAAAACTGGCATGCAGCCTCAGTTTGGAATTTTTTCCATCTTTGGATCCAGATTTCTGGTTTTCTTCTGCTAAAAAGAACACAGAGTCTGCATCTTAACACTTTAGTAGTCGGTTGCCAAGCTCTCCACTTGGAACTCTTCACTTGAATTCCCAGCTGGAAGTCCATGTAACATCTGTGTGCAGACTTGGCAGGAGGAGCTCAACACGCTGGGCAGTACACGAGTCCTCTTCACCATCTTGCAGGATCAGATCCGTATCCCAAGATCTGACACAACCCAGAGCATAACGGTTGCCAGATCCACATTTATGCTCAAGTAGGTGCCTGGCTTTTCAGGAATTGCGAAGAAAAGATCACTGGCTTCTGTTTTCAGCCGAATCCAAATTTATGCTAGTAGGCAAGTCCATTGACATAAAGGGGAGAGATCCCTCCCTAGCATGTGTACGACTGAAGAGTTTTACTGATGTTAAAGTAGCTTCACCAGTTTGCTCCAGTTGAGGCTCTGGTCCATAACACTTCAGAGTCCTGAAGCCTTAAATTCATAGCTCTGTATCACTTTAGTAGGGTTTTCAATCCCTCATTTCAGTAAAATAAGTGCCACTCAAAGTCTGGATCACATTCCAATTATTCTCACAATAGTGGACATGGTAAGGAAACAGCGGACACTCTGCCATGTGGAACAATTACATCGTGTACAATCAAACAAGAAAGAAAAGGGAAAAGAAAGCAACTAAATCAACACACTGTGCATCCATTCATTTTACCGTGTCATTTAGCATATGGTCACTCATGTGATCAAGACAGTAACTGGCATTTTTCCCAGTTAATTCACCTCTTTTCTTTTCTCTTTGTCCTCTGTTGTAGCACCAGTCTTTCAGCAAGATTTCAGGTTGTGATCCCCTGGGAGAATGAATGGTCCTTATTAAGTGTCTGGAAAAAACCAACAACTTATTAGTGCATTGAGACTAATTATGGTGTTATCTTAATCAAATAAAGGATTGCAATAAAAAAAAAAAAACCACTCTTGAAATCAACTTAAATATTTTTTCTTTATCTCTCCATCTCTCTCTCTTTATCTAAACTACCAAAGGAATGAAGTTCTATAGCTGTAACAGCTGTCTTAATGAAATAAGTAACTTCTCAAAGAGTAAGTTTTTTTTCTCCTGAGGTTTGGTGGTTACAGTGATGTGAACTGACTAATACTTTACAGAGCTTGGCTGTGAATTATTCACTGCAAATAAAAGAAAAGGCACATAAATGTTTGTTCCTATGCATGCTCTTCTCAATTATATTTCTGGATGTCCACTCGATTTTGATATCTATTCAGCACTGCATATTCGAAGGCTAGACAAGTGAAGTCAAGACATCCATAACGCCCCGTCATTTTTTTTACACCATGTACAAATTGAGGTGCACCTTCAAAACACAGAAGGCTATTATGCTCAGTAAAGGCTGGATTCCATGTTGATGCAAATGTATTTAGCTTTAACTGATATTCATTGCACAAACAGATTATTCTGTGCTATATGGATGGTATGATGAGAGACCCAAACTGCAGAGCAGGTAGGCAAATGCTGTTTCTGTGGAAAAGATCAAGAAAAATGGGTATTTCCCAACCTGCGTACATCCAGGTGGCTTAAGGTCTTTGAAGAATATGAAGAACGGTGCTGTTCAAACACCTTTTCTTTTTTTTTTTTTTTTCCCCTCCTTTACGTTGTTTCATTACGTGGTAATAAATTAGTAAAGGTAGGAGACTTTGTTTACACACCTGAAGTCCAGGAGGATGGCAATTCCCAGAGCTACGTGCTACCTGAAGTGTTCAAGGACATGCAGCTGACACAGTGGGCCTCTGACTGCAAGACAGACAGCTCCAGGCCACAAAGCTGCTGTATAAAACTGTCTACATCTACCTAAATTAGAACTGACAACCAGCCCTGGTTTTATAATGCTGAGTTCTCAACTTTTGGACACCAAAACCTATCCAGAAAAGGAAACAGAGTACATTAGATTTTTTTTTGCTGTTTTGCTTTTGGGCATTGTTTCTTCTTCTGTTTCTTCTCCTCCTTTTTTTTTAACCCTCTTTTTTAAAATATAGCATTTGATACATCATATGTTTTGCTCCACCTTTTTGGTACATAAAGTTAATAATTTAATTCTAAAAAAAGTGCAACTGGAAATTTATATATCAATCACGCTTGAATATCATACAGTGCTTTCACTAAAAATAGAGCATGTTAAGCAGAGGAGTTAAATTTAATAATAAACCACTGCATTAAATGGAAACAGTAGATAGAACAGAGAACTTGAAGAAAGATTCCTGGAACTGCTTTGCAGACTTTGCTGAAGTATCGCTCCTAATGAGCTGATTAAGGCTAATGTTTCAAAAATAGCCACTAATTTCTGGTGCCAGATTTCAACCTTCTCCAAAAAAAGTGAATAATTTTGAGGTTCTGACTAGTCATAACTCCCCATAAATTGGGTGTCTATGGTATCTGAACATGAAGACTGAAAGCAAATTGTTTTTATCTGGTTCACACTTAAGCCATAAGCATTTTGATTTCTCAACATGTAATGCTCATGTTTTAAGTCAAAAATACTACCTAATAATTCTCTAAATATCTGTTTATTAAAAGCTGACATGAGATTTGATGGGATGAAGACCATGGACTGAGGACCCTGACTGTATGTTTGTGAACATAAATTCCAATCCAAGAACTAACAATTAACTGTGTGTCTTTTCCAGCTTTCCTCAGTAACTGATAAATGACCTTACCTTACAGCTAATTTGGATTGGAATTATTTCTTTTTTCTTTTTTTTTTTTTTCATTTTGAGGGGACAGACATTTCTGCTTATGCAAATGTGTTCTCCATTTGGTTATAATAAATAATAAGCTGAAGAAACTAACAAACACTGTTCCTTTTGGTTTTTGGTGGTAACAGCCATCACAGCTGTTTGGTTTTCAGGTCTGCTTGACTACATCTTTGTTTTAAAACTGAGCAAAATATTCTGGGTGAAGTCTTGCATTACTCTTTGTTATGCAACATATTTTGTTAGCGAGCCCACAGTAGTATCTAAAATAGTGTAAATCATCAGTTTTTAATCTGGCAGGAAGTAGATAGTGGCCCATTAAACTTTCGTAATTAAATTTCCCCTGCACTCCCCCATAGAACCATTATCTGAGTTTTCTAATTAACGCAAGAGGAGGGAGTCAATTCAGAGTGATGGGATCTATAGCCATCCCCTTTCATTTTAATGACCTTTAATAAACTTTTATTACTATTGATATTGATAATTATAATACACCCTTTCCTCTGCAATGTGATTCTAAGGGCCTTGTCAAAAATTGAAAAATTCTCCCTCAAAGTTGGTGCACGGCAAATGACTGTGTCCTCAAACACCCAGAATCTGGAGCCAACAACAGCAGCGGGGAAAAAAGACAAAGTGTAGGCAGGTACGGTATGAATGTCCTCTCTCACACGGTCACCAGCCGGTTATGCCTTGGTCCTGCTCCGCCACAGCCCTCTGCTCTCACAGCAGGGCCTCCCCCAAACAGGCTGACACAAGTGCTGAATCATGAGGTGGTTTCATGACAGATAACCACGAGGAATTATGCAGAGTTCATTTAACTTATTTTACTTCCAGCCTTACAGAGGTCAGATACTAGAGAGGAGGATTAACTGTCATGACATCTAGTCCTTCCTTAGATTTTTCATCAATGGCTTTTATACTAACTAAACATTTTTACATGGAGCTTTTATTGGTATGTCAACGCTTCTAACCTCACCGCAGCCTCAGTACAGCATGTCTCATACCTCGACGATCCTCTTTCATGTAAGCAATTATGTTCCCATCAGCAGTACAGTGGCATGTGTTTCATAGCTCGGTTGAGATGCAAGGCTGAGGACCTCAGGCTGTCCTTTCTGCTGGGCATGTAAGGCGAAAGGCATTCTGCCCTCCAAAACAGGAGGTACCTATACCAATGAACAAAGCCTGCATCTGTTTACACCTTCCTTGGTGCAACCAATTGAGGGTCTTCATGACCTGAGAGCTGGTATGGGATCCTTCTTGCCAGTTGCACTGAGAACATCACAACGCAGTTCTAGCTAAGGGCTTTGGACAGAGGGGCTACCTTCTCATGCACAGAGCTATTGGTGATCATCTTTTCTTGACTCCACAGGCAGACTTTCAGCCTAAAACTATTTGTCTGGAAAGAATCCTTTATGGGAACTTCATGTTTTACCCCATGCTGCTCTCAAGCATGCACATAGCTTTAAACAGGTGAGCAGCCCACACAACTCCAACTGCTCATTCACCACAAACTATGCGGGTACCCCTCACTCCCTGCACTTCCTGTGGGGGTCTCAAGACATGTACGGGCACTTTGGTGTGTGGATGTTGGACAGTCCCAGCAATGGGTCTGACTCCCCTGCCCAGCCTTTCCTGCAGTCCCATGGGGCACACCAAGAAGCCTTTCCTTCTAACAGAGCACGGAAGTCTGCTCTGGAGATGTATCTGTTACCCAACTACCTTGAACATGCAACCAAATTAAAGCTCTTCACAGCCTGATCTCTATCCACAGGTCGGCAACACAACTTCACTACCAGGTGTTCTGGATCTCAGAGTTGAACTTTATGACTCCTCAAAGCTGACTGCCTCAATGTTTTGGAGAAATATTTAAAGTTGAATCCAGAAGCTCTAATTTGGGACCATCTTCAGGTTTCAGTAATTCTTCCTTACTGCAGGTTACAAGCATTAACAAAATAAGTTGCTTATATAACTATAGGTATCAAATACAGAAAAATGCAGAGAAAATGACTGAAAAATTATTTTAAATTAAAGCTACTAGAAAAATTATATATATCTTTTCAAACACAAAGAGTGAAATCTTGGTTTTGAAAGTCTATGATTCAGGCAGATGAAATCACAGGTGAAACGTATTGCTTTAAAAAAGAATCACTCTATAAATAGCCAAGAGTCATTGCATGTTAACTGCAAAAGACTTAGCAGTTAATATAATTGTAAAACATGACGAATGCATTTCCTGTAAGAGTATGAAAAAGAAATCTTCAATTAATAGCAACACTCAGTCATACCTGGTGGAATCCTAAACTTAGATTTGGTAAAAAGCAGCCGTTAAATTGAATTAGAGAGCTTATTAAAGAGCTGATATTTACTTCTGTTTTTTGAACTACTGATGATCTAATGATTAGTGTTTAAACTCAAGTTCTCCAAATGCGATCAAAAATGCATGCATCTTCAGTAACTTCAAAATATTTATATGATTTTTTCAAGTGAACTTTGCCTTCTCCCCCCACCAGGACTAACCAAGCTGCTTTCTGGAGTTCAGTGGTAAGCAGGTAGGTATGAACTGGATGAAAGAGAAGAGAAATTGCTTCATGAAAAAGGTATGCAATAAAATTTGGCATATGTTGTTGAAGTGATTATGAGGTCGGTGTGAAAGCAGTAGTAGGTAAATTTTTGGCTGGCACAGCATATAGATACACAAGAGAAAAACCACAGCCAACAGTGTGATCACAGGACAGGAACCAGCTGCCTGGATTTTGCCTCCTGAAAACCTAACAAGGAAAAGCACGAGGAGAGCTCCTCTGTGACTTACAGTATTAGGGATCTAACAAAGCACAGTTGAATGGCCAGCAAACATGATTTGCACCTGTGAGCAAAAGTCCATATGAAACTCCCCCAAACATGTACTGAGACATCTTTACCACCACCCATTGCAATTATTTCTGCCCTTAGTGCAGTGTGCCCATGAATCAGGAAACAGGTCCGCAGAGAGGCTTTTCTGAGAGCACATCAAGAAGAGAGACATGATAACCTTGGGAATGTTTAGGTTTTGGGGGTAATGTTATGTTGGGTTCAGACAGTACCACATTTCCTTCAGTGTTTGTTTCTATTTTGTCATTCAAAGAATTTTAAATAATGTAGAACTTTTCAATAAATCTATACAAAGTCCAAAACATTTCTACCATAAAAGTTTACATACTGAACCAGGTTAATGACATACTCCTTTTTTAAAAATACCTTCTAAGAATTGCCAGAAATTAATGTTTCAGAAGTAGGATACCTGCCAAATTGGCAGATACTCACAAATGGACTTAGATTCACTTTTCTGACCTTGTCTGCTGATCAGATTATGTCTTAAATATGAAGGTGCAAACTCCTCATAAATTTTATCCACATCAACTTCTAATTTTATCATTCCTAAAAAGTGATTAAACTCATCCTTCAATATTAGTCAGCTGTTTTTTCCTATGTATCCTGCATCTTTGAGTTTCGCAGATGAATCAGAAAAATGAGAAAAGGGTAACTAGGTTACAGAATTTCCTGAATATTATGAATATTAGCTATATTTTTCATCCAGTGTAGATGATGAATATGTCTTATGACCCACTGATGTATTAATTTGCATCCTTGTCTCCATTGCTCTGTTTCAGGCAGTGATGGTTCTGCAAAATGCAAAACCCCACCTTGCAGAATGTTGTATTAGAGAAGATTAATTAGAAAATTTTCACCTGTTCATTCACATATTATATGATGTAACATACAATATATTAATTTGGGAATACTTTATGATATATACGATTGGTATATACACATATACATTTGTATATTCACACACAATTCATGTAGATTCGCAGATAATTTTGCATGAAATATATGTATGTATATATATAGGTAAAAATTCAAAGAGCAAAATATGAAGATGAAACAAAAGAAGATGACAAAATGAGAGAAGAAAAAGAACAAGAAGGGAAAAAATATATCTTTCCAGCATCCTAGGGCATAGGAATGATGAAAAGAGTATCTTCTGCAGTAAGGACAGCACTATGCTAGCCCATTTTTGTATATAGATAACTGTCCTTAAGCAGCACCAAGGACAATGTGCCCAGTTCACCTGAAGGACCTCTCTAACATCTTTACAGTCTTTTCAAAACATTGCTTAAGTTTATCATGAATAGATGGACATTTTTCCTATCTCCAACAGATTACCTCTCCTCCCTGCTTCTCTGTCACTTCCCTGTTTGCTCTGTCCCCTGCAGTGTATTGTGAAGAAGTCCTGCATGATAAAATTCCAATAACAAATATCAAACTTGTTTATATATTTCTCATTTTTAAACACTATATTTTTTCTATAAGTATTTGAAAAGATAGATGGTAATCAGGTTCCCATTAATAGGCTGCTTGACTTTAATTGGTATGTACAATAATTTGCTGATAAGAATTTAGGGCAAGTCAGGAAGAACACTCCAAGCAAAGAAACATCTGTGATAAAAACATCAAGCAGTCTTTCTAACCATGTACCAGGTTCAAGGTCTCTGATAAGCCACCTGGCTATACCTACACACTTCGATAACCCCAAGCTGGTATTACATTGTTTAGCCAGGGAAGGTCTTGTTGCTGGGCACTGAGCTGATAGGCTTATGGCTCTCTCTGTTATGAGACACAAGAATATTTGAATATCATGTAGGCAAAACATGCACAGAAAGCCATGAGGACGGGCATCTTAATAAGGAAGACTGGTAGTAACCAATACCTTTGTAAGTCAGAACCTCTGCATTTTTGCATCTTTAAGGTTGTCCTATACTTCTGAGAGGCTTCTGTGGCAAAAGTCAGTCAAAATGCATTCTTCAAAGCTTCTGGTTTCTGCCTTCAGTCAGTAAATACCATCTGAACTCCAGATGTCAGCTCTATATTATTTCTGTTGTTCCCTTACTGGACTCCTGAACTTGTCATCTGTAAGTTGTATCTATTCATTTATATTTTAATGTCCTTTCCCATAACTTTATCTTGCTAGGAGTTTTCCTGCACAGAAACATTGTTTTTGCTCACAACAAATTATTGTGCTCTAAGTATACACTCAGCATGATATCCACATAGTCAAGCATAGCTGTCTTTCATGTTCAGCGGGGTCTTTCTTTTGCGAATCCAGATCAACTGGATACAACTAATCAGTGACCTCACCAAAATTTTCTGGGTTATCTATGAAATTTGCTGGTTTATCTATGACTCCTGGCTCTTAGCCCTCTCTGTTCAATGTTAAGGTCAACTTATTTCCATCTCCCTTTCTCACAAACAGTGCAGGACTCCTCTCATTCTGACTTCAGTCTGCTGAGAGCCACTGCATGCCATGGCAGCTGGCATCTGTAAGAATAATGTCTCATCTACCTTGGACATCAACATTGTATGCTATTTTAATATACTGAACTGACTTTAGCAAAACATTGAAGAAGCAATAAACAGCTGTTTATGAGAAAATGTGTGCCCTGATATCATTGGGAGAACCTGTATTTATTTCCATCATGAGGCATCAAGTTTTATTTTGATAGCAAGGCCAGAAAGGTAATGCCCACTCACATTAATGAAATTCAAATAAGCAAGAACCATGACGTGCTATGATGTGGTGGCAATGTGGCACAAAGTAAAGGACAGGTAGGTACCAGGTCTGGAAAGTTGCTTCAGAATTTTATTCCTGATGAGTGGGTTGCAATTTATATTTGGGTTATTAATGAGTCTGTAAATATTACCCATCTGCTTTTACAGACCTTTTAAATTTCACTTAAAACATGTTAAACTCTTAAAATAAATTGTGTTCTCCTAACATCATGAATTATTAGAAATGAAAGAACTGAATGATAAATGTAGCATTCTCTTTCTGTTCAGGTTATTCACCCCTGAAGAGAACTTTGTGTACAGTCAGTTTTACTGTTTTCTCATGATCAGTCCATATTCCATGTAAGTATGAGCTGTGGTTGAAATGGGAATTCAGAGGTACTGGTACAGAATTTTGAATACTGCTATTACATTGCAAATGCCCTTCATAGGAAATTCTGGTATATCTGCTTGAAGTGTTGTTATGGCATACCAGCACATTTTGTTCACTCTGGACTATTTCTTTTCCCCAAATAGGAAAAGGGAATAGAAAAGCATTTTATAAAACTGCAATACAACCCAAAAACATTAGTAAGTTTATCCAGGGGCAGGTATGGATTTGCATTTATTTTATGTAAGCAGAATACATTTCAACTGGTGACATTATTCTCCTATTTTCATCTTCCTATGTTCTAAAGATTTTGTTTCAATATCGTTTCACTGTTTTTCATCTTTGGTCTCACAGTTATGGAAACTTCAGAATTTGTGTGTCTTAAGTGTTGAAGCCAGCCATGGTTAATACTTTTCCCAAAAATAACTTAGCACTGAAGAGACACTATGAATATTAAATTTCAGTTAATTTTCTGTAATGACTAAAGGACATTGTGGTACTTCACAGGTTTCATGCAAGTTAAGAAATTTTAGAAAATTGTTAATTAAACCTGAATTTGACAGCAGTGAAGAGAATCAATGTAGAGGCAATATGCCTCAGAGCAAAAATGTTGCAAAGACCCTAACAAATTTAAAGCATTTTGGAAATCGGGGGAGGAGCACAAGGGCAAAAACAGGATAACTGTTCAAAATTACTAGAATGCATTGTCTTGATTTAGAAAAAAAAATTAGTCATCTCAATGAGAGCTGATGGACAATATGCAGCTGAATGACCACTATATTTTTATGAATGCAATTAGTCCATTTGGAGTGGATTTGGGTCATGTAGGTACAATTCTCGATGACATTGATGGACAACATCTGTAGATTTTACTTCTTTTTAAAACCTGAGGCTGTAGCTTGCTTTGGCTGAGAAACAATTTCCAAACTGGACGCCGTTACCTACAAAGTCTGGCATGGAGCCACATACCACCTTTGGGAAGGACATCTTTCACAGCCCTGCTTCTTCGTAACCTTATTGCTATTGGAAGGTAATGACAAGTGCTGTGAAATGGCCAGCGTAAACAGCAATATTCCTCCTCAACCAGCCCATTCCATGGACTATATTGCTCTATTCAGTTTTCAGCAGAACTCCCCACTGACTTCGATGAGGATTTAGCTTAAAAAAAATAAAAATCTGGTATAATATGGTCACTTGCCAACAATGAGATTTATTTTTCTGTTTTGTGAAGGTGTAATAAAAAGAAACATAGAAATTAATTGTAAATGTTAATTCTGGGTTCCTTTGTAACAATTTCCTTCAATTCCTACTATTATTACATATTATTATTCTCTATTACTAAGGTTTCAAGAGAACAATTTTACATATAGGATGAGATATTATGCAGAGTGTATTATATTCTGTGAGGGTTAAATTTATAGTGAGCAGAAGATGCCAGCTGAATCTGAAAAATTCCTTGATTGTTTTTCATACAAAATTTCCATGGAGAACAAATTTTATTTAAGATGTAGGTGAGCTATTTTTACAGAATTTCTCATTTGTGGGCTGCATGCTACTAAGGTTTACAATAGGGAGTTCAGGATTGCAGTAATACTGTTTTGAGTATATGAAAACAAATGTTTAGGTTGACCTTGAATAATGTTCTAGTGGATGGGATAAAGAAGACACCTATTTTTGTGGGTTTAAAGGTGTATTGACATTTTGGGATCTGGGTGCAAATAGATAGACACCCATCTTATGAAAGCAGAGTTAGAAATAACTTTACAGTGGAGCAATGTACATACAACTATGATGGGGAAAACGTGTTTATTAATAAAAGTTTATTATGTCCTTCAGCTTCTAATTAGTAACAACGAAAAAATGCTAGTAACATTATGTGGGTAGACATAATTTATTCTTTAAATGCTTTTAAGGAATCATTGACTATTTACTACTAGGCTTCCTTTCAATCTTTGATATTCCTGTACCATAAGACCCACCCATGACTGTTAGGAAGCTACAACCAATGCAGCATTGAAGCCATAACTCATCCAGGTGTTAACCACATTAAATAGCTTCAGTAGTTCTGGGACTTACTCTTTACTAACTAACAGAAAAATTAGATCTACAATCACAGGACCACTGTCAGGAAAAGGAAATTAAATCTGTGGAGAAACTAAAAGAATGAACATAAGAAATGCATCAAAAAGAGAACCTTGGCTGACTGTGAAATTTTATGTTTTTTTCATTATGGGAAACTTCACTCATCCGTATTTGTCGTTTACAAAGGATTATGAATTGAGGACTACAACTCCATAAAATTTATATTTTGTCATCTGGTTTGATTGGTGGAATTGTGTTATTGAGAAGGATTCTGAGATCACATTATCCAGGAAAGAGTAATGCACTACACCCACTGAAGAACAATACATGTTCTTATCTACCCAGGCAGGCAATCAATTCTCTAGTGCATATATCAATACAGGCTAGAAGTCCACTATTGGCAGATCGTGTGGATGAGGTCTTGATACGGGCTTTACCAGCAATGATTACCACAGCTGAATTCACTGTAGGTTAAACAAATAAGCAAGCAAACAAACAAGCAAACACACAAACATGGGAAAAAAAAACCACAACTGATTAGTTCTCTATCACCGTGAATTTATTTCCATAATATGATAATAGAAAAGCTCCTCTCAAATGCACAAGTGCAGGCAGTGAACGATCCACTTTTAAACTGAAACCTAAGGAAAGATATTATTTTAAAATACTGAATACTGTTAAAAGTCTTTTGATATTAGGGAAACAAACTCCAAAAAGGAATGTCCCAAAGCTCTTCAAAACCAAACTAACATAAACATTCATTCCCAAACTTTCATGAACTTCAGGACCAAAGAAAGCATCGGGAGACATGGGAGAAGTTCTGATTCTGGTTCTGCTTGACCAGAAACACAGAAGAAGATTCATGGATACTTTAACGGAACATTCAGCTAGGAGCTAGCCTAGAAAACAGCTAGTATCTCATAATCATTCTGCCAGCCTAGCTTTGGAGACATACCCATGTTTTCAATCATCTAAAATTATTACAGTATGACTGGTGATTTACCTAAGATTTTGGGTAGGGATTAATAAATTAAGTGACATTCAGGATAAAGCCTAAATACCATTACATCCTTACAGGGATCCAGGCTCAAAATCCTCATCTCCCTGCCATCTGTGGTGATCTCCACTGACTTCCCAGGGCCAAGATCTTATTCCATGACTTCTGTTGCCTTTTGCGTAGGGCTCTGCCCAAATGACCAATGACTATTATCTTCAGAGTTTAGATATACTCCATCACGTCCTGCAAAAAGGCAAGAAGATGCCTGCTTCATGCATCTTGGCAGAAGATTGTAGCCTTGTAACACAGTGTTGCCATCGTTATTACCAGCCATGGGCTTTGTACCAACACTGCAAGACCTCAGGACTGAGGATTCTCAGACTTACTTTGTCTGAATTTTTTTTTTTTACCTGCCTGGGTCTTTGTTTCTTCTTGGTTTAGTTGTAACAGTGATTTTCCAATGACCAACTGGCTATGGCTTATCTTTGGATAGTACAACCATAGTTTTTATTTAGTTAATTTAGTTTAATTTAATTAATTTAATTTAGTTAACAAGTAGTTCTTCTGTGCAGGATGAGATAATTAGGACCCTAACACAATGAAGAATTGTCGAGAAACACAGGTCTGGTGTGCCAGGAGAGAGGCCTTGAGGAGTGGGGGTGCGCAAGATGTTGTGAAGACGACAGTGTGGGTTGATAAGAGATGGGGCACAAGTTCGGCACTGGAGACCTCAAGGCTATGAACAACTGTTCTGTCACCAACCATAAGTGACAGAAATATAGACCTAGGGCTGTATTAAACACGTTTCAGGAGTACCAAATAGAAAGAAACAGTATCTAACACACATAAAAGGCACCATATATAGTAAAGCCATATGTAATGTAGAGTTTCAGCTCAAGGTGTAAAAGCATGTTAGCGAACATTTAAACATGACCCGAAGTGGATCCTCCCCCATCCCCTAAGAGGAAGAAGAAACCATCAGCTGACACCCTGTTCCTCCCCAGGAAGGACTTGTGATGCTGGTGACTCGCCGCACCCCACACACACACCAGGCTGAAGCCATTCACCTTAAGTCCCAAAGGAGCAGTGGAAGGGTGAGCATGGCACCAGGAAAATGGGTAGATGAGGGGAAATGTGCACAATAATTTAACTGTATTATTGAGAATTTTTCTGTAGAGTAGTATTCCCTCCTTCCCTCACTCTCTCTCGTCCATCTTTCCTTCCTTCCTTCCTTCCTTCCTTCCTTCCTTCCTTCCTTCCTTCCTTCCTTCCTTCCTTCCTTCCTTCCTTCCTTCCTTCCCTCCTTCCTTCCTTTCTTCCTTCCTTCCTTTCTTTCTTTCTTTCTTTCTTTCTTTCTTTCTTTCTTTCTTTCTTTCTTTCTTTCTTTCTTTCTTTCTTTCTTTCTTTCTCTCTCTCTCTCTCTCTCTCCCCCCCTGTCCTTCCTTCCTTTTCTTTCTTTCTCTCCCTTCCTTCCTTCCTTTTCTTTCTCTCTGTCTTTCTTTCTCTCCCTTCCTTCCTTTGCTTTCTCTTTCCTTTCTTTCTCTCTTTCTTTTTGCTTTTTCTTCTTCTATAGGAATTAATTTGGACTAATAGACTAATAACAATACTTGGATCAGACTGCTAAAATTTCAATTATGCTAACAATAAATTCTTGGCTTTACATATCCTTTTTGCCCATAGCAAGATTTTGTTGTTACAAGTGTAACAGTATGATGCAGGCTCTGAGCTACAGTTATAGCAAGACTGAGATGTCTGCGGGCCTGTAAAGAGGGGCACAAATTTTTGGTACCTGGGAAAGTGTCAGTTTTGTAACTGAAGTACCTGTAATGCTGAGGAGGCCCTAGGACTGAAGCAGCAAAGGAGCATTAACTTCTTGGAGGCTGCGGGGACTGTGGGTCTGGCTGTAGGTGCTGACATTGTATCCAAGGCAATTTTTGACCTGAAGTACAAAGGAGAGGCGAGCACCATGTGTCACATTTCCCCTGAGCCCTCAGTCTCACCCTTATTGATGGGAAGGTCAGACAGGTTTAGCAACAGCCATTCATTCACAGGCATGGTCAGCCTGTCTACATGGGAAGACTTTAAAACTGATTTAGTCAAACCAATGGAAACAACCATCTCAGAATTATTTTTATTTCAGGAGAAGTTTGTTTTGGCTTCTTTTTCCTTTAGATTGGAAGATGGTAAAAAGAAAACAGGGCAGTCAACACAATTAAGTGTTCATCCAGCCTTCTGTACCCACTTAACTGAACTGCCTTAAAAATCACATTTGAGGTCAAAATGATGAGATTTTTTTTCCTCTGCAGAAAGTTGCAACTTTCTTCTGGAGGCAGCTTTTCAGCTGAGCTTTTCTATCCACCTGGCAACACCCAAAAGGAAAAGTTATCCTTATATAAACAGTCTAACTCTGACCCCACCAAATATTAGCAGGACAATTACTGCTTTCTGTATTTGTACGGGACAGGGACTTGGTTTACTTTTCTTTCTGAGCAGAGCAAGCTTTACTAATGACATCTGTGATCTACCTGCTATCACACTAAGACATAACAAGCCTGTTCTTAAACAGGGCTCTGCAAGCTGCAATTAGGAGGAGGATTACTTGTTATGCAGTCACTGGCATGGCTACCAAACGGACAGGACACCAGTCCACAGCCTGCTATTTACTGCAGGCATATACTCCTTTCTCAGCCCCTTCCCATGTCTGTAGTTCTGATCAGCGCATGATTTCTGTGTTAGTAAAAGAAACAATGGAGGAATGGCAGCTCTGTTTTTCCGCATAGCTTCCATTACTCACTTCCCAAAGCTCAGTAGCCTGCTGTGGAGAAATTCAGCTTATTCGTTGCTGCCTGCGAGTTTATGAAACTCTCTAATTTGGCCCTCACCTCTCATAACACAACCATTTGAGTGCAGCACAAAGACTGTATTAATAACCCTCTTGATGAGCTGCTATCTGCTGGGGGACTCCTGGATCTCCCAGCTGCTGCCCACAAGTTTGCGACCCACCATCGCAGCAGCAAAGGTGAACGGCCCTGTGACCATACAGAAGAGGTTTCTGCTTTCAGGTGAATACAAACACAGCGACCTTCATAAGCGGGGATGTCTGTGCACAGCTCAATGATGCTGGGTGAGCCAGAGTGGGAGAAGGTTTGTTCAGATCTGACAGAGGGTTAATACAAGAAACTAGAATTAAAACCAAAGCAATAACAGAAGTAAGTGTTTTATTTCTGTCTTCTGGGAGATTGCTTATGGATGACTCTAAACTGACATAGGTATTACACAGCACGCCACATCTTAATACATATTAGAAATCCATGTTGGGGGTTGAAAATTAAAAAGAAAAAAAAATCCATCCAAGAATGAGTCAGAAACAAACAACTTCAGGTCATAAAACATGAATTAGCTCAGAGGATTAGTCTGAGGATAAATTTTTGTACAAAGGGTTATTTTTCATGATTTATAAGGGATTTACAAGAAACTTGCAGCTCGCCATTGGAGACATGAAGTCTTCTTAAAGCTTTACATTGTTTTGCCACCGCTTTCATAATACTTGTTTATGTTTTAAGGGGGGAAAATGTACAGCGAGGTGGAACGGTTATTGACCAGATTGATCATGGGAACAAATCTGCCGGTGGTAACCTTGTTTAATGATATGTTGCTGGGCTCAGCACCTTGCTGAGGCTGTGATTCTTCACCGGCTGGGCCCGCATGATGGATCACGGTAGGAGGCTGATGGTGCAATCACTCACTGGCAGCCACTGACACCTGCACCAGCCTGACACCCGTCCCCTCTGGATGTATCAGCCAGCCTGCTCAGCCTACTGGGAGACACAACTATTCCACCGAACGGTGAACAAAAGTTCTTTATCTGCCTTGCAACTTCCTCTGTAGGACATTGCCTTCTCTTTTTTTTTTTTTTTCATTTTATTCCAGCTCCATCTGCGATTCTGTCACTTCTTTGCATCCACTGTTCTGATCCACAGCTGACTTAGGAGCAACAAAATGAAGCAGCCACTGAATCTAGAAGAGAGAAAAAAAAAAAGGGGGGGGGATTGTCTTGCAAAAGTATGAAAACAGTATTTTCTCACCAAAAATCTCTTAACTGTTCATGGATATGCCATTAGATAGAAAATTCCTGTCTCTAAATGTGGTGGAACTCACATTCTCTGTGCACCATTATTTTAAAAGGAAAACTTTTATTCTTCCTTATACTGGATATTGAATATTGTAATTTCCCAGTAAGACCTGAGAGCAGGAAAATGAGCAACTGTTCTTTTGCAGACAGTTCCCTTCCTCTCTTTTCCTCAAGACAAATTTGAAAGCTAATGTATGCAACAATATTTCAGATTCAATATTTTAATATCATAAATACATGCACAATTCTGCTCCCTCTAAAAGCAGTTACGTATGGATATACATACACACAGGCACTATCTGTACTGTCCGCCCGCCAAGATCTACACTTAGTTCATTGGCTGGGATTTTCAATAATTTGCCACTTTTATAATACAAATAGTATGTAATGATATACAACCACTTAACGGGTAACATTTAAAAATATATCTAGCCTGTGAAATAATGATTTCAATTGATTTTCTCTTATAGTCCCCTCCCTTACAGGGTTGATGAACTTTTTTGGAAAAAAAGAAAAACTTTATTAGTACGACAGGTCATTATAATGATAAAAAAAGTAATTATCTAGCCAAGGAGTCTTTAGCACATACTTTTCCAATCTCTAATTTTATATAAAAGCCTCTTCATTAGTTCAGAGCACAAATCTGTGCAGCTTCTTAGAAAAAGAACAGGAACACCACTTCAGTTACCATGTTTCCTAATTGCACATGGACCAGTTCTATAAATTACACACATCTGTCTTTGCAAGTCACTGTAAATTCAAATATATATCATCTCATGCTAGCAGTGGCTGCACAGCCATTATAGGAGCTAGACTGAGCACCATGGTAGTGCAGACCACAGGCTGCCTCACCAGAAGAGCGTGGATGGCCACCCCCATTCCTGCTCATCTTCCTCCCTTTTTTGTTCTAGGTAAAAAGACTACGTTACGGAGACAGATTTGCTCAGCTTCCTCTTGGTGTTTAACTCAAGCAGTCAGTAAGCTGGGTCCTGCATCCCCTGTGAAGCCACATGCTCCCTCTGCCATGCAGGCTCTCCCAGTCATCCCTGCTCTCATGAAGCGCCTGCACGAGTGAAGGTTAGAGCATGACTTTCTGAGCTTTCTGGGGCTCAGAATACACCAGGCTCTTTCTGAGCCAGGTAGTCATTAAACTGCACTTTAAAGACACTTGGACTACTCGGATTCATTTTCCCAAATCAAAATCCCATACGTACAGCATAGGCGATGGGGGAGGTGGGAGCAAACACTGTATGTTTGTGTGGATCCCAAAAAACACTCAAGTGAACATTTGTCGTTCCTCTCTCAGCCAACAACTATAAAAACCAGAAAATCAGAACCAGTCCTTAAACATTTTTAAAATATCAAACTCCCAAACAATTCTGTTATTGGCCTCTCACAAGTCACTAGAAAATAAAAAATACTATATTTCACTCACTAGTAAACATAGTTGCTGTCATAATTACACACACATGCACCCACAAGCATACCTACACAGAAGCATAACTGGGTACCATTTAATTGATAACCATACTCCCAATTCCTTCCCCTTCTTTTGGGATAGCAATCGCAGTATGCAGCTGCTAAGACAATGAAAATGCTTTTCCAGCTGCAGCATCTGGCTCTTTGGCAGACTCATTTAGTAGTTGTGTTGGCAGCTTTGGATTTGCCTCTGGGTCTGTCATATGTTTATAAAGGCAATGGACTGTCAACCTACACTCATGCGTGTGCCTGTGTGTCTGTTTGTCTGTGTTTCTCATCTCTGTTTATAGCTGCTTTTGCCTGTGTGTGTTCACAGAAAACAAGCATTAAACACAGAGAAAACCACAAACTACCCCCTAGCCATTCATTTAAGCAAAGTTATCTTTTACCTATGCATACAACTGTATTTCTTCAACTTTAGCCATCCTCCTTTCAATAAACATCCATTTCATTTGCATTAGAGATAATTCATTAGACAAATTCTCTCTGGTTTACAAGAAAACTGCACCTTTATATGTGTGCGTATACAAATAATTTCTTTGTGACTAAGACCCTTAATGCAGTGATATCGTAATAAATGGAAGGGGACATTCTTCATGTTACAATAATAAATGAGGTGTTAAAGGAATATCCTGATACGTGAGCATTTTATAACTACTGCTTGTTGCTTGGTGGCAGCTGTAAAGCAGGGCTCACTGAATTAGCTATGATGTACTACTCCAGGGTGATGTTAATTATCCTACAGTGGTAAGCATTTTTTAAATAGCTGCTTCACATTTTCACATGTTTAGTTATAACACACTTGCAAAGGCAGCGTTTAAACCACAGTTAAGTATCCCATCTGAAGTAAATGCTTAAAAGGAACATATTCCAATGTGCTGCAAGACAGGAGAGGGGCAGGGAAAGAAAAGAAGTTTTGAATGATCTTGCTATCTTGACTTCACGTCTTAAAAACTAAATAGGGAAACTCAAGAACATGTTATACATAAATTGTGTCTGTATGCAAATATCTACACTCAGATATGGACAAGTAGGTTGTTACTTCCTCACTGAAAAGACCTCAGATATAATGTTAAAAATACTCCTTTCTTACCTAAAATACTTATGAAGAAAAGGGTGCTTTCCAGGATTATGAGGGCATAAAAGTGGGTACATACTTGCTGCTGTGGCACAGTCTCTAAACTCCCTGCAAATTATTTAAATGCACAGATTGTAGCAAAGGATAGTCTAACATGAGTGCTGGTTCACTTACCCTGCTTGTTTGTTATCAGTATTAAAAAAAACCCAAAACCACACACAGAAAAATATACCGAAATTATTTTAAAAAGTAATTTGAAGTAGAAAGCAATTTTCACAATTTCTTTTACTGATGTAAAATACACAGCATCCTTGTTTTCCTATTTCAAGGCAGTTTTGCCCACAGAAAGGAAACGGAGGAGGGGGAGGTTTATAGGATGATAAATTAGGATTCATCAATTAGTACCTGAGAGTGGGCCCTTCCAGCAAATAATTACTATAAATCTAGATACGGACTCAGAAATCACATTTTTTAAATGTCATTCCATATTATTGTAATTTGATAATACTTTTAAACAAAACAAGGCTCTGTTTTCCCCCAGAACCACTTGCAATCATACTTACATGTTCATTTTGATTAAGTTTGTAAACATCTGTAGAAATCTTGGGGGATCACATAAAAGTCCCAATGAAAGAAATTTTACATTTCAAAACTAGAGACCTTTTATGCAAATTATTTTGCCTTTGGCCATTTCAGGAAGAAATGAAGGAACTGGAGGATATTATAGCTTTACATAACACTGGTGAGATTGTTGTCATCTTTGATCTTACATCAATTAGTCAAGATCTTGAATGATCATAGGCAAAGAAACCTAAACTCTTCTCCCCAGCTGAACAAAAATGTGTCAAAGATTCTAACTGCATAAATTATTACATTATGTCCTACAGCAATAATAGCTCCTTTAGGCAGGCTTTCTGGTCACCTGTTATATACTGGGAATAGAATTTTATTATGTTTTGGTTTTACATGTAACAATCTACTTATGTATATTTTATTCTATTTTTGCCGACCAGTAACACCGACGCCAAATTAATCTTAAAAGGGCAGCGCTGCACTGAAAGTGTGGGCCTTCTGTCACCTCCTTCTGATGACTAAATGAGTCGAAAGGCAAGGGAAAGTCTTCAAGTACACTGCCCACCGAAGTAGCTCTCAATTAAAACAAAGAAACAAACTTGATAATCTGAAAGCCGTTTTATTATTGTGGCATTATTCACATAAGCAGGGTCTGTCCTTCTTTCCTCTGCTTCCTGTTCTTGGATCATTACCACGTAAAGCTAGAAGCGACATTTAACTTGTAGGGAATACAACCTTTGCGTTATGGGCAAAGAAGTAAAATTTCTGACCAGCGCCAAACCGCCAGTCCCAGCAAAGTTTTCCTTTTCCCTACAGGTAGTATGAAATGGAGCCAGAATGACAGGGCCCCATCTGAGCCGTGCCCAGCTCCCCCAGTCTGCACAAACCCACTCTATCAATCACGGCAGGATAATGCATAGTGGCTGCACCTGTGACAAGGAATGATGGAGTGCTGAACACAGGCCCGGCTTCGCCTGTCGCTTTGTGCATTTGTATTTCTCCAGGGCCACTTTGAGAATTTGCAGAACTTGCGGGGAAGAAATTCTCTCGCCTTTTATAAAATATCTTCATTCGCTTTGATTATCGGACAGTAACGCAATACGCAGACCTGGAAATGAACTGCAGTTTAGTACGATCCCTAATTCCATCAAGGCAACCTAACTGTACAAGATGTAATTTTATTAAGGGGCAGGCAATTTAATCTGGGTACAGTAAGTAAAAACTGCAAGTTTTCACCATCCATTTCTTCTCTGTGATACCCAAGAATAAGTGTCAGGATTTCACTTTATCATAACAGCAAGACAGAAGAAAAGCTAGCGCTAAGTACACTCGAGATCCTTAGAGCCATAAAACACTGAAAATGAAATGACAGGTCATTGTATAACTTTCTTCAAAGGTATCCTTTACATTGATAATTTTAAGAAAGAGTCGCCTCCTCATAATTCTTTTTGGTCAAAAAAGCTTTAAGTAACTGCAGTTAAAAGATGATTAAATTAATTCTCCACTTTAAAAATCCATGTAAGCAAGAAATGTTGTCTAAAGGAAATGCTTTCTGAATTAATCTGCAAAGAATGCACTGTGTTTGGTTTTATAAAAAACATGTAACAGTTAATAATATACGCTAGTCATATAAACCAGGGTTTTTTTAAAAAAGCAATTGAATCATACACTGCAGATATCTATTATAAAGCTGTGAAAAAGTGTTAATTGGCACAGTTAAAAACAAAATAAATAGGAGACATCATGAAGACACCCATGCAAATTTCAAGTGAAAATTGTGTCAGCCTCCAAAATAATGGGGACGTTTTAATCCCTCTGAAAACAGACAAAGATGAAATCCATTTTCCTTTTGTGACAGTTCATTTTTTTAAGTCTCAATATTGTTACATGTACAGGATGAAAAACTGTATTAAGAAGGGGGTACTGGAGAATACAATCTTTTATTCTCTTAATATGTCTTTGACAGCTGAGATAAAATGCTCAAACAAATCCTGCTCATGATAAGTTTTCGGAAAGGAAAAATACATTTGCTGCTAAGAAGTTCCGTGGCCAGTTTTAGCAGCCAGTTACATGCTCCAGCGTTCATTTGAAAACAGCAGTGATGCCTTTTTTTTTTTTTTTTTTTTTTTTTTAAGCTGGGCTTTCTCACTGTCAGGCATGAGCCACAGTTACCTTTTGAACAGCTTTTTCTTTCTCTTTTTTTTTTTTTTTTTTAAGTTCATTCAGTGGCTGTGGATGCAGACCTTTTAGCGTTGATGCTGGATGGACCACGGTGCAAGGGGCTGCTCTTACCGAAGGACAAAACTTCGGGAGAGAAGCGATAACAAAAATCCTGACAGGTAAATCGGGGCAGACCTTTGCCGCCGAGTTTTGCTCTGCGACGTTAGGCTGCTACCGCTGCCTGCTTTCGGCCGAATCGTGAGAATAAATCGCGGCGCTCGGGCAGGCCCCGCAGCTCTGGGGGCAGCCCGCTTCGGGGGCCGCCCCGCGCCCCCTCCCCGCCCCGCGGCCGGCGCAGCCCGACCCCGCTCGCCGGGAGGGCCCTGCCCCGGGGCTGGGGGCTCCGCCGGGGCTCCCCCGCCGCCGGCAGCGGGGAGGGCCCTGCCCCGGGGCTGGGGGCTCCGCCGGGGCTCCCCCGCCGCCGGCAGCGGGGAGGGCCCTGCCCCGGGGCTGGGGGCTCCGCCGGGGCTCCCCCGGCGCAGCCCCCGCGGCACCTCGCCGCCGCGGCGGCTCCTCCGCCCGCGGCCGGCCGGGGTGCGCGGCGGCGGGCGCGGCAGCAGCCGGTTCCTCCGTCCCCGCTCGGTGCGGGCAGCGCGGCCGCGCTCCCCTCGCCCCGCGGGCTGCCTGGGGACGGCGGCAGCGTCCCGCGGCCGGCCTCCGCCCGCTCTCAGCGGCGCCGTCCTCGACGGCACCGGAGCGGGGCGGGGGGGACGCGGTGGCACTGTCGGGGAGGTCCGGCCGTGAGACGCGGGAGCAACCCCCGCCTCCCAAACCCAGCGCCTTGCGACAGCCCCTACCCGTGCTATGAAAAACATCGTTAAGTTTCGAAAAAAGCACCGCTGCTCCCCCCCCCCCCCCCCCCAACACCCCTTCCTCCGCGGGGAGGCTGTAAAGGGAAAAGCAGCCCTCGCTGCTAGTTAGAGACCCCCACCAAAACCTGGGGGGAGGGAGGAGAGGATAAAAACAAAAAAGCCGGGCTTCCCAAGTAGCCCTTCTTAGAGGGGAGGGAGAGAGAGCAAGAGAGAGAGACAAACATCTGGGGATTGGACCATATGCTAAAGCTTTGTCTTGTCCTTCAAAGTTAGGCTGCCCTTGAAGTGATTTGTCAGGCGGCCTAACTGTGACAGGGAGAATATGTAGCAGGGGAGAGAGGGATGGGGGCGGTGGGGGGAGGCAGGGCCCAGAGGCAGGCGAGAGAGGGAACGAGGTACGGAGAGGGAAAAATAAAATAAAATAAAATTAAAAAAAAAAAAAGAGGGAAAGGGGAGGCAGCAAGTAGCAGGAAAGAAAGAACAAAACAGCCTCTCTCTCCCTCAGATGTTGGTTTTAGCGGGAAGAGAACAGGAGGGTGGAAAGAGGGGAGAAAAAGGGGAAAGACAACAGAGGAGGAAGGAGGGGAAAGGCAAGCGCTGGAAAGGGAAAGCAGGAGAGGAGAGGGCGAAGCGGGAAAGCGGCACTGATGCGGGAAGGGAAGGGCTGAGAAGCGGTGGCTGCGGATGCTCTTGCTGCCGCCACCTCCTTTTTCCCTCTTCCCTTTTGCCCGCCAAGTGCTGAACTGATTAGAGTGTAATTAAGGCCATAAAACCCTCGGCTTATCCACCTGTTTATTCACTGAAGTCGCGGGCTCATCAGGCAAATTAGCTGCTTCCAGGCTGCACGTTGGGCCTAGAGCTGGCCTGATTAATGAAGTTTATTGGGAGCTGTTAAAAGCATTAACTGAAGGAAATCTCGGCAATTCGTCATATTTAAGGGATGGAAATTAAATCTCCCCATGCAAATGAGGGGAGACTCCGAAGCGGCTTCTTTTAGAGGTGACAGGGGTGGGGACCCACAAGCGGCTCTCCCCCAGGCACAGCCCGCTAGCACGGGGTCTGCACCTGGGACGAGTTTGCCCGGTCTCGGCAGGAGGGGGGTTACAAACAACGGGGTGAAAGAGGTTTTACAGAACAAGAGCTCTCAGTCCTCCGAGCCCCAAATGCAAGAGCCAGGCCCCAACTGAGGCAATACAGTCCTTTTGATCTTGTGCTAAGGGCATCCCTCTCGGCACCCGAGGCATTGCCGGCGTAGTTCATCCAGCCAGGGGCTTGTAAGACAGCTTCCATGCCAGCTGGTTGTGTCCCCCTTGGTTAAATAAGCCATATTCAGTTTATTTCTACGTTAAACATTTTGCACTCTTCTCGGTTCTGAGTCCTGCTATGTGGCTTCAATACGAGTACAAATGTCCACATAATATTTGAAACGTAAAATGATTTCTTAAGCAATGTTCATAATAAACCTTAAAACCGCAAGAGTAGATGCTCTAGCTGACAAACACCTAAGGAATATATTAAGGCAAGACAGTCTAACCAGCAGGGAATCCTATCCAGAGCTGAATATTCACCAGTTTTAAAAGTGTTTTCTTCTGGCATGTCAATCTGATTTTATTTCTGACATGAATAGCATTTTCATACCTGAAGCTTCATGAGCCACAGCATTTTTATATTAACAATTTATAATAAAAGAGAAATTACAAAGGGTCACAACAAGGAGTGAATGTCCTGAGGAAGGGATAATGAGAAGAAAGGAAGGTCAAAAAAAACATTTTGGCCTTGCTATTCTTATCAAGTGCTCAGTTCACAATCATATTAGGTTTACAATTTATTTGTTTTTAATGTTTTAATACGGAAAGAAGAAAACACTGTCTGGCATTTCGTATAAAAGATATTTTTACCCAAATACTCAGTTGTGAACATGATGGTGAGGGAGGAGGGAGAAGAGAGAGAGTTCATATTTGATGTAATTCTTATTCTATATGCTTCTCTGTCTAATTATTACAAAGCTAATTATTTGTTACAATTATTGGATTAACAATTTGCTAATCAGTTTTCTTCTCCTTTGTAGAGCAGCACCAGCACAGTGAAATGCAAGGTGAGAATGTTGTCTGGATTTACAACAGAAAATTAGACTGCCATTTTCCCTATGTGCAGATTTCTTCAGCTGCTTCATGAATTACAACCAATACAGCATATCCTGTATCGCATCCTACTGCGTAGCATCTTTGTTCCTATAGTGATAATTTTCTAACTTTGTGGATGTGGAGACTATTTGCCAGTAGCAAAGAGTCCATCTCCTCCTACTATGTCCCATCCCTTTCGGAAAATGTTTCACTCATCAAACCATCCTGTGGGGCAGGAAGAACCAGCCGTCTTCTCCAAACAATAGTTATAGAGGCACGGACTAGTGCCACGGTAGCCCCCTGCATGTGCGCGCACACGCAGATGGAGTTTTGAGTGTATTCCAGGCGCAAAATAATACATTTTTAAAAGACACTTGGTGCCCTTAAACAAAACACACAACTCAGCTGTTATGCACAGCAAAGGACTATTTCAGCTGCTAGTAAACAAACAAACAAAACCAACCCAAAACTTCTGTGCAACATGTTATCTGTATATTTTTATAAAGATAGTGGTAGAGTATGCTTCTAACACTGCATGCAACGCTCCAGTGCAGGTTTCCTACTGATATTTCTGGGGACAAGAAAGCAAGGAGTTTCAGTGAAAAAGCAGTGGATTATTATTATTTTTAACTGCAAGTCAACAAAACATTTCCTAGAGAATGAAATGACAGCAATGTTTTCTAGTTATGGATTTAACTGCAAAAACACAAAGAGTAATTGTAATCAATTCATTTGTGTCTGCCTTTCATATTTTTTTTTTAATCTATCCCAGTGCATACTTTAAGAGCGTAGCTATAAGTCTATATTAGCACAAAGTAATTTTAATTTCGGCCAACAGAACACTTAAATTTACACTGTGGGATTTTCACTAAATTAAGAAGAGATCTGTCCGAGACAGTATTTGTTCCAAATTAGCAGATCTCTTTAGAAGATTCCTTAAATGAAATTCAATGACTTGTGGAACATACTGTCAAAACACTTATTTTTCTTGATTACCGGATCCTTCAATAAATTGATTTGCCCCATTATGTGGGGTCTTTTAGTTCTGCCTCTAACGGGACCTGCTACTTGCAAATTTTTCTCTCTGTTTCAGACACAGAAGAATCTATTTAAAGAGAAATGTTTAGGTGATTCACCAAAAACTTGTAAACACACCAAACCCAGGTGTTTTAGTTAGATATTATTTTTCTAGAAGAAGTGTCTGATATTGTGGTGAAATGTCTAGTTATAAAAGATTTTAGCTGAAGAATGATAAAGCATTGCAGTGGTTAAGCACTCTCCCTGCACCCCCAACAATAGTGATTATTTGTATTATAGACTCCTCTTCATGAGCAATTATAACTTTGACAGGGATATTTTCCTCCTCACTGAAACTTCAGATGCAAGACCTGCTTCTAGAGGCCATGCACTTACATGGCTGTGCATAAGCGCACACAGCAAATTTGTTCAGAGATGCAACTGCACCTAAAATTTATCCCAACTATTTTTATCCAACAGCAATTCAACTAGTCCTCTGTATTTAACTTTAATAAGAAATCTTGTGGATTACCCAGTCAGGCACAGGAAAAAAAAAAAAAAAATCAGTTATTTAAACCTGGTTTCCATATAGATGTACAGAACTCCAGTCATTAAGGTAAGAGGATACTGTATTGGAGAATTCAGGTTGCATAAATAGGCAAAAATCAGTATGCCTTCAAAACAACAAAAGAATCCATTGATTTCTCCCTAATTATATCAATGCTATTAGTATATTGACTATTGGAACAATGGAAGGCCCAAACTCAAGATAATCTTTGTGCAAACACTGAGATAGCTGCATTTTTAATTTTACATGCCTGATTTGACAGTAGTGGAAACAAGGCAAATTTTATCACAGCAGCAAACTACGCTACAGCATATTCAGAGCTAAATTTAGCCCTCCCAAATCAAGAATGATCTTACAGTCAGGGCCAAATTATTCTCTTTAACCACACTGTGCAAAAGATGCCCTAAATGATGAAGACCCTGCTCTGTCCTTGACTAAGTCCAGAAGACACAGAGACCTCCATGGGAGGAGCGTGCGCTGCTGCTATGGTCACAATTCAGTCCTAAGTGACCTCCTGCTTTTGCATGTCGTCTACTGCTGATGCACATCAAGGTTGGAAAGGATACTATTTCACTGTAACTTAATTTTTTCTTGTCTTCTGATAGTTTACTAAACCATCAATGATGCAGTTTCTGTGGCTTAATTAATTCTTTCACACTGCCTCCTTCCATCTCAGTCATACCTGAATCTTTCTTCTTACTAACGTTTTACAGCATGTTTTTCAGCTGTGGGTAGAACCACAATGTTAACGAACAACAATTATCTTTCTTAGTTATCGGAGAACTTTAATGAAGCTTCATTAAAATTAACATGACATGATATTACTGGAAGAGCTGAACAAAGCCTTTTTTCATTTATAACCTTTTAATTTTTTTTCTATTAAATAGAAATTTTAACTTACTGTAGTTTGCTGGGCAATAATTAGTGCATTCACTGGGAACTCTTTCCTCAGTAGCTTCACAAAAGTAGGACCTACGGGGAAAAACACTGCCGTGTCCTTTAGAGGGATCTACTGTACCTTAGCACTTAGTTAATCCCCTCGTCAAACACACTCAAGAAAATGAAAGATGCATGTCACATTGTCAGCGTAAGGAATCGGTTAAACGCTTTTCATTTGATTCTGTTTTTCAGAGAAGACAATACATGCTGGGAGAATGCAGCCTGTATAGTTCTATCTGGAGTAACTGTAAATGTACATCTGCTTTTATGTGTAGCGTTGTCACCGACAGACCAAAATTACGATCTGCTGTATTATAAAAGCTTAGCATCAATGGACATTGCATCTGAGATGCTAATTAACTACCGGAGCTGCACCTTAAAACTCAGTTTCAAAGGCAGATTTTTAAACTGATTTAAAAAATGCTCTTTGAACCAAGACAGAGCAACAAAAAGATAGGAACACATTGTTCATGCAATTGCAGGTTAAACTTCCATCAAGCCTCACAAAAGTTAGCTCGTGTTTTAAATGTGTTTCCAGTTTAATACTTTGAGGATAAAAATTAAGTTATTGTCATTTTATTTTGACACACACAAAATGATTTCTTCTGTTTCAATACCTTGTATTTCCAGGGGAGAATTAAGCCTTTTTTAAAGTAAATCTAAATTGCAACAGCAAGTGTTGTACTGTCATTTTAATGACAGCAGTAGACTTTAAGTATGGAATGAATCAATTATTGCTAGCGCAGCCCCTGTGTAAATCACTGACGGCAAACCAACCTCAGGATTATAAAATGAATCTTTGACAAGTATTCAAGGTTTCAGCATATTCTCAATAATGAGGATTAAGTACCTACTATCTGTGAAAGAAAAGTTTTATTCACTTACCAAAGAATATGTGAGTAATCATTAAGAGAGGTCAGATTAACTGAGGTACTTTTTTAAAAAGGGCATCCAGTACAACATCTGCTGGAAAATCAATGATAAATATGTCAATTTTTTAGAAAAAGGGAAAGATTAAGAGTAAGGCAGTGTAATGGAATGACTTAATGCTCTGTTTTTAAAGAATGGAGAGGAATTATAATGACATCATAAACTATCATTATGAAACTTTTTGACATTTTCATGTCAAGAAAAAGACTCTTCTTGAATCAAGAACAAATAGTGATTTCTGCTATCCATGGGTGATTCAGTCAAGTTCAAATAAATCCTGATTCTACACTGAGAGATGATGAAAAAAAAGCCTCTGGACTACTCTGGTATATATTATATTTTCTTGTCTTTAATATTTTTACACTAAGAAGGAAATTGAATTCGAAGTTCTAATGATAGTTGAGCTGTGAAAATGGAAATATTTTTAATTTGTTTATGTCAATAATGCATATGCTTTTGGAGAAGCCTTTATGGTAAATATTTCATATCACTTTGCTCTCTTTGCCAGTACCCAAACAATATCGCATTGTCTTTTTCTGTTTAATTTCCACAAAATAATGCAAAATTGAGAACCAGTGTTATCATAATTGTAGACCAACATCATTTCATGATAGAATAAAGCATTGTGTTCTGTCATCATTTGTATTTTAATTATTAATGAAAGCCTTTGCTTTAACTATCAGAATTTTTTATTAATGTCTTATGATATTTGCATACTCTTTGCCTTTCTATAGGGAGAGAATGTACAAGCGAATATATATTTATTTCCAATATATTGGTATGTTTTTAACCTGGAAGGTTTACTTTTGAAAGCTTTAACAATTGATATCACATTGATCAAGAGATGTGTTATATACACTGGGATGAGGGAATAAAAAAAAATGTCTACAATAATACTACACTTTATAATTTGATATTCCCCTAAAATAATGCAAAGCAACTTTGAACAAAAAATACAGCTGTTGCTTGTAACAAAATAATGTGCCTGTTTATCTAAACTGCTGCATTTCCTTTGCTCTATTTTTACCAAAACTGTATTTCTTTTATTTGTGTTTGTGCTTGTGTATGTTTCTTCTTGTTTATGGCACAAAGCGCTTTCTCTTTGGCCCAATATGGATGATTCATAGTTCAATGTTTTCATTCTACACAGTCATTACAAATTAATTCAATATTTCTAAATTTTATAAAACAGCGCATCGTCTGTTAAAATAATACACTCTGCAATAGGAATGAGAATGTTAATAATTTTAATTGGAAAAACATAACTGCATAATTTTGCAATAACTGAATTTTAGAATGAATCAAACATAAGTAGGTACATTTGTAAACTGTCAAATTTAGATAAAATATATGTATATTAGAAAGGAAAACTATGAAATAGTTACACCTCGAATTACTGAAAAAAACATGAGAATAGGCAATTCTCTTAACATTTCTGCAGATAAGAGAGGCTGTAATTATTTTACTGTTTGTTTACCTAAGACAGTTGTCAAATGCAATTGATTTTGAGCTATTGAATTTAAAAATTTTGCTGCTTCTCTCTACCAAGTGTTATCGTATTCCTTTTGTGCATTTCAGCAGTGCCTTCTCTAACTGCCCAGATTTCATCAGAATTTTGAGGTAGGAGATTCAAGTCACTGTCTTGTCACAGAAGCCAGTAGTTTACAAAGAGGCTGTTTCTCAGTAAACACCCGCAATTAGTTTACAAGTGATCTTAAAGAGTTGCAGTACATGCTTAGGAACAAGCACGAAGTGCTATGCTTAAAAGGCTTACAAGCATTTCGCAGAAAACAAAACTGAAGGGATCCATGAAAATGTAAGAGCACAAACATTTCTTTCCATTGTGCAGGTGGAAGGCTGGAGTTTTGCAGTAAAAGTCTGGCATCTGGTGGTCCAGAGAAGAAATGGCAGCCCACTCCAAAAAGAAACAAGGCAGTCACAGCCTGACTTAGCTCATCAGCTTGCAATAAACTAATTCTTTCCAGCGTATGCATGTGAGAGGACTCTTGCTTCTGAAGGACCCCCCAGTATTCATTGTCCCGGGTTGCTTTCTGTTCTCACCCCAGAAGGTCTTTATTTCTTCCCAAAAAGAGAAATAATTGCACGTATCCAGAGTTGTTATGAGTTTTGAAATGCCAGATAATGCCTCGTGCAACCCTTGGCAGAAGACAGGGGATGGAACTTACTACCATTTCACACAAATGGTGCTCGGAGGACTGGAAAAGAATTAGGAGAATTTTAGGAGGGTGAGACCCAAGCGTGCCATTCTGGGAAAGGGGAGTTTCTTCTATTCTCTGCCAAACCACAACAATACGTCACCTCACAACCAAATTAAGGAAACAAACGTTCCTTCCCAACTTCCTTGAAGAGCACTGACCCCGCAGAGACTGTGGAGGTCTGTGTGGGGAAGGAGGACAGAAGAAGAAGGGACCTTCAGAAATACCAAGTCCATTCCCTGTCTTTGCACGCAGTGACATCATATAATCCCTGCCAACAAGTGATAAAGAATGTAGATTTTTCACTTTTTTGACCACAAGACTCTTCCCAATCCAGATTTCCTTAAATAGTTAAGAATTATCTACTAAATTTCCAAGCTATCTTTGGATTAAATAGTACTCCACCTTTCCCTCCCTTGTACTAAATACACATTCATAGACAATGATGAAAAACTTTTAGTCTCCTCTCTCCAGAGTCTCCATTCTCACAATCACCTTGCTAGCTCTTCCCTGAGGAAGTTTACTTTTTAATCATCTTTTTTGAACAGGGATGGCCAAAATTACATCATGTTCCACATGAGATCTCTCCTGAGCTAACACTAATGTCGTGAATTCCCTATCTTTGTGGAAAATACCTCTCTTGATGTAGTCTTGCATTTTCCATGGCTGCAACGTGGACAAGTTTACAGCACTGCATGACCAAATGGTACCTATAGGTCACCTCTTCATATCAAAATATTCCCAGAGAAGTGCCATTAATAATCTTCCTCAAGCCTAATGCTTCCTCTTCAATATTACCTGGTGTCAACACGCTTCAGCAAGTTCTTCACCTGTCTTACAATTTCCCCTATTAATACCAGTCTTCCTTAATTTATTATCATTTCCCATCTGACAGACTTCTGGATGCTTTACTGAAGTTCAGAGGGATTATATCTCCAGTATTCTCTTTGTCTTGAAGTCAAAGACAGATATGAGGTGGACATATGCTACCCTTCAAAAAGAAGATGTGTTTCAATCTCTTTACATTTGCCTCCATTTTTTAGGAATTATTCTTTCCTTAAAAATTAGGTGTAGAGTTTACTCAAAAAGGAGTGAGACTAAAAGGTCCTCCAAATCTACTGCTGACTTCTTAAATACAGGTACATTACCCATTCTTTAAATGCCTGGTGCCACGCAGAAAATAGATGTATTCCAATAATTGCTACCACACTTTTTATCCTGGATACCACATCTTGCAGTCAAGCCTTCTGACTTGAGCACATTCAGGTCTTTGGGCTTGTACTTTTCAGTGTATATATTTTAAGCGTTTCCAAGGTGTAATGGAGCTTGACTTTTGACAATGTTTATATTATCATTACACTTTTGGACTTGAAAGCCAGGGGTTATTTTGCTGATCTCTTTTCATATCTTATACTTCGTATGATGTTTTTTTCTAGTGCCTTTTTGAGGTTATTATTTATCCAGTTGGAAAGTTTCTTCCCCTGAGCTGCAAAAAAGTTCTAGGTAATACTAGAAACCTTGACATAATGACATGCCAGAACTCTTCCACATCCAAGTCCCCCAGCTTCGCTACAGACCTGCTTCTTTTTTTTTTTCTTTCTTTCTTTCATTCTAAATAAAATGGAAGCATATTTAAGGATGGCTTAACCTAAGGTATTTATTAAACACATTCTCCTAATACCATCCTGTTTATAAAAAGAGTAACTTAAAAGAAAGCAAAACGATACAAATAGGTATGTATTTCCATGTTGATTGCTTACTGTGCTTTGTACATTGTCCATGCAGCTTCTCAGGGAAGGATCACAATCATTTATGTATGTCAAGTACATTGAACCACTCTGAGTACAATAAAAATGAGCAACATTGAAGTGATGCTCTTTCACCGAGCATAAAGAATAGGCTGACCTATGCAACACTTCAAGGGTCTTACAGATTTGTGCTGTGCTTGTACAATAAAGAAGAAAAAAAGGTATGTCTTATTGTTATTTTTAAAAGAGGATTTCCAGAGGGTGCTTCAAATGATCACATGCAGTCTGTACAGGAACAGGCAAATGGTTATATCCCTTTCAGTAAAGGGGTAGTTTGGGCTTTTTCATTGCACAGCAACACAGGACAGAATTGAGCCAGTGACACTGGCTGATACACCAAGAACAAAGGAAAACTCTGCAGACAGCAATGTCAGCTTCCAAGTAGCTCTTAGAGTGACATTTTGATGACACAAGCCAGGCAGAGGCACCTTTATTAAGTAGTGCTAATGATGATAATCCCACACCAGGACTTTTCATAAACTTGAAGAGTGATTCTCTGTTATTCTCCTTTTCGCAGGTGAAGAAACACTCATAGAAATGAGTGTGACCTCCTCAAAGTCACTCAGGACAAATGGCAGAACTGGGATTAGGCTTCAGCGATCCTGCTTCCTACACACTGACTTCAAGGCAATCCCTGCCACTCCTGCTACTGGAACATTTCCATTTTCCATGTCCAGCCCTACTCCTTTCCTTTCTTCCCTCCCAACCACCTTCTGCCCTGGCTGTCAGATAGTCCTCTCCCCAAAATTATAAGGCCCCCTCCTTCTTTTGCCTCTCTCTCCTTTCCCTTCCCCTTCCTCAGATGTGTTTTCATACCCAACACACTATGGAAAACATATTGCTTCTCATGAACAAGAAATTTTAGTGCTGTTCCAGCTCCTTTCCAGCCCCATAGTACTTCACCTACAAACACATGAATGGCTGAGGAACAACAGAGGCCAAAGAGAAAATCTGGAGGATATATTTTAGTGGGGGAAAGGATACATTACTCACAAAAGTCGTTGACTCTGTCTACCTTCATGAGCACAGGAATGACCACTGCTCCATGCACAGAACATCAGTAGAGACACGGCTACCTGGGGAACATAGACTTTATTACGTACTTCACTATACCCTTTCCCCATCAGGCTTTACAGTCTCAGTGAGAAACCTAGGAGGTGCTATTATAGATAAGCACCCTATTGTGTCCAACAATATACAGTAGAGAACAGAACAAGGGTCTCTGCCATACAGTTACATTTCACCTCTACCTCTAAGCATTTCCTGCAGTAGAAAGAGAAAAAAAAAAATTTAAAATTATGCTAGTACATAAACGCTAGTTTAAATGCTAGTACATAAAAATACTTCTGTTGCATATCAAGATAAGCTAAGGAACACTTATTTTTGCAGACGATTTTGGATGCTGAATTGTGCTTGCTGTAGAGACCAACATGAATTCTCAAGGTATTGTGCGAGCCACAAAGGCTGGGATCAAGTCTCATCTCTCACTGTATTTGCAGAGCATGCCTGCCATTGTCAGTCTTGTCAACTCTCACAGTCTCTTCGCTTTTTACCCTGTGCTTATCCCATCTCTTCTTTCATTAAAAAATGCGAAAGTTTCTGTCCTTGTGGATTTGCAAAGGGAAAATATAATCCCCAAGGGCTTAGAAACCAGGCAGCAAATTAAAAATGCCAACACTGATTATTCTTTGAGATTCTATTATTTTAAAGGCAATCTCCTGACTTTCAGGGCCTGATTCGTGGCTTCTGAACTGTAAAGTTCAGCCATCCTTGAGCTTGGCAAGCACCTGGAAGTGAAGCGTGTGCAACCAAGCTCTCTATATAATTCTGTAAAATGAGAGCTGTTTATCTCAGTAGCTGAAATATTCATTATTGAAAATAAGCATTCCAGCATTCAGAGGATGAATCATGTGGGCCGAGAATAACAATGATCTGGGAAATAGCAAAAAACCACCATGTCTCTACAGTGTCCTAAACGGATACAGCTGAGAAGGTCTGACCTTGCACAGGGGAGGTGGGGTGCGAGCTCCTACTGACATGTAGGTACCTGTCCTTACTTCTGACTTGAGTCTTTCATTTCAGCTCGGCTGCTCTTTCTGGTGGCTGGGACTACAGAGAAAGCCAGAAGAAATTAATCCCCAGTTTGGCTGGGAGAGAGGAGGAGGATGATGAAAGTGATGAGACTGGAAAACACCAACCGCTGCAACTTTTCCTGAATCTTTTAATATTTGGCAGACAATATGGGTTTTGTGTTACAAAACTGCTGTTTGCTGCCCTTATTGAAAAAACACCCGCCTTTTGGCCAAGTTTTAGGTCTGAGAAGTCACACCACTTTAATATAGCACCTAAATCTCCTCAGATTCCTCTTTTGTTTTGCTTTCTTTGCATATACAAACATTGCAGGTTGCAAACAGCATCCTCAAAGGGCAGTGGAGCTGGCTCCCTCCAGTCCAGGTCTAGAAAAATGAAATTGGGCATTCCTGGAAATGGCTATACCAGACCAGGAGATAGTCACTAAAGCTGAGTATTTGTCTGTCCTGTACTCTAGTGACTTTCATTCCTGGCACTGCTTCAGCAGATTAAAAGGGGCCTTCAATCGGAAATGCTGAAGGAACAAAAAGCAGAAAATGGATATGGGAAAAAAATATAGACTGGGACAAGAATGTGGTGGGAGTTTTCTAGTTTAGGTTAGTTTTACTTTTTTGAAGGATAGAAGGTAAAGTAAGGGCAACTGGGACAAACCATGATGGAAAAGCAGATGTTCAGAGGGAAGGCTGGGGTAAAGAATAGTATGTATTAGCTGTTTGCCTCTGGCAGTGGCACTGGGTTTGTTCAAGCTGGAATGGTAAAAGGAGTCTCTTCTCTTTAAAATGCCAGCCTCAGAGGCAAAGCCAAGCTGAGCATTTTTGCCAGCTTCAGCAATAACATTTTGACGTGCAATCTCCGCATTGATATGATTAATTGTTAAGTCAAATAAGAGGCCATGTGATGGAAAAGTCATTTAACTGATTTGCCAAACTGAATGAAGTATGATCTGGTCTTGTTGACAGTCAAACTGGGCAAGTGTTTACTAATACACCCAGAGGCCTCCAAGAAGAGAAAAAAATAGTTTCATAGCAAAGGTCTTTCAGTGCCGCCTAAGAAAACTGTTTCTGTCTCTGCTTCTACAACAGCATTTCTGATAGGACTGAGCAAGGTCTGTAAAGCCAGTTTCTTATCCATGGATGCTAGATGGGAGCAGAATCACTGACTGATCATAGCTGCAGCCGAAATCCACATGGATGAGCTTCAGAGCTGCGATGTGATCCTTAATACCATGTACACTGAACAAATCAGGGCCTTAGTATCAGAAATTTCTAAATTAAATCCCTCTGTGCCTCATTTCCCTTTCCACTAAACGAGGATATAACAACCTCACTACACAGCGAACATGTGAAGATAAACTAATCCAGGTTTGTAAAGTCAAATTGAAGTTGTGTGTACTCACAGCATGGGGCCATACTCTGAAAATTGAGGATAAATGGAATGTTAAACAGCTGCTTTTTAAGTGAGCACCATGCAGCCCGTGCAATGAAGGAGACTAAAGTATTATGGAAAATACAGTTCATGATTGCGTGATTTGAGTTGTTATCGAATGTGAGTGGGACAAGGGAACTGCCTCACCCAAGCTCTGAGCACTGCAACACAGACCCCTATAAAAGTTCCTTTTACAGGTATATTTGTGGTACAGTGCCTGTGCATCCTGAAGACGAATGGGCAAAAAAAATATTAAAGGGTTTACACCTTCTTTCAATAAATAATAACACACATCACAAAAATTGCAAACTTTGGCCTCAACACTGACCTTTGACTCCCTGCCCTGTGGGGTCCAGCAACACAGGCACTTCCTAAATCAAGCTGCAAGTGTCTGTGATCGTCACAAACACTTAGACAACCCAAGGAGTGGGTCTGCCTGTATAATTTTGCATGTTTATGGCATTAGTAGCTCTTCTGTGGAAAACCTGGAACTTAGGACTTGTCAAACAAGCAAAGGAGATTGAAAAAATAAAATATCAAAAGGAATTAATTGTAAAAGCTAATAAAAAGAAATTCTAGTTGATGTTGAATTAGGAGAATCAATAACAATGTGGTGGGATCTCATCTGTGCTGCCTCTTTCAGAAAATTTAGAGTTCCCTTGGATCATGTATCTCCTATCCACATATTAATGAAGGGCAGTCTGACGTAAGTTATTAGATGTGATTAGATCACATCCTAAGATGATATAGCACCAGTAAATGTTTTCTAGTGTTGCATTAAAAGCTGAATGTTTTTGGTAATGAGTCCATCCTTTTTAATTCTGCCACTTAAAAAATGTTTTTAAACATTTAATCAAACCTGTATACAATATTAACAAGTGCTGAGGCAGAAAGGGAGCCTATTGATCACAGGTGATATATCCAGAAGCAATACACTGTTTACAGTGAGTTGTCTCTCAACCGAATAACGATTTAGTCATTTACAGGGAAAATCCTTGCAAATAAAAGTCTAATACTGTGATACTCGGTCTTTTTGATGGAATCCCATTGCCAAGATTGAGTTTTGTAAAGCACTTCACACAAATTTTATTGAAACTACTGTACAGTGCTTTATGTGAAGGATATGGAAGAACATAAAGTATTGTGCAGTAAATTTTGTAATGAAGGGCCACAAATGGCTTGTTAAAGATCCCTGTGTGGATGTCAGGTTTAACAGCAAGTATTGCTAGAATAATGTATTTTTTAGTAGTTTTTGGTCAAACAAAATATTGTCAAGAACAAGTGTCCTCAGACAAATGACTTCATTTGTTAATCTAAAGAATAGTATCTCAGCTGAAGATGTGATTTGGCTTCTCACAGAGGGTTTATCACATAGCTGTAAGTTGATCAGGTCAGCAATGTGAATTTCCACAAAGCCCCACTCTAAAAATGGTGAAGTTGAGGTAAGCAAATAATTTTACCCATGATGGTTAAACCCTTTTTCTGCAACCCTTTGAGCAGATGATGAGTTCTTGCATTTATTCACTATTCAGACTTACTCTGTGGATTAACTGGAAAACTTCCAGACTAGGAAGACTTGGCGTTTGTTCTTTGAAGACTTTAGGTCAGTTAAGATCACTTGGAGAAGCTTCATGATTTTGATGCTGAGCCTTGATTTCCACTGAAATGTTCATTTAGAAAATTATTGTTAGATACATAACTACAAATTCAGCTTTGGAATGTACTTTCATCAAATCAGTCAGTAAACTTTCTTCTTTATAAAATTCTTGAAGAGCAAACATTGAAGAAAGCATCTGATTTATGCAATTTATCATTAAAGTATGCAAATCTGTACAAAATTAAGACAGATGGTAAACTTTGGACAAAAAGAATCATTTCTATCATTCAAATCAAAAGTTTTGCAAGGTTTTCCACAACTACATTAAGCATCTCCTGTACATTCTATTAATTTCCACAATGCTGGAAGTTACTACAAGCTTGCGCTACTGATAGCTATGTGCAAAAATCAAGTCCAACAAGATTTAAGGTGCTGTAAGGTGCATTTCTTAACAAACCATTAAATGTAGTGCTCATGACTGGTGTTTGAATAATTTCCCAAACAATCATAGTCTCCTTCAACAAAAGAGTTACATCATAAACAGTATCAATGCAAATCTTTGTCAGCTCAGGAGGAGTGTCAGGAGCCACGAAACCTCAAGTCCCTATGTTTTCTGCTGTGGCTGCCAGCTCATGATGATAGATTTTGTCTCTGCCTTTGATTAACTGAACCACAGCTATTGACTCAATTCACAGAAGCCATCAAAAAGCCTCCCAACAGAACACACCAGAACTGGCACCAGCCAGTGCTGATCTTCCTACATCATAAGACAGTGATATTATCCACACAAAAATTTTAAGGGCTCTGATATTAATCCTTGACACCAGTCCTTTGATCTAGCTTGTTTCTTAGGTCAGCTGGACCAAATAAACTTAGAAAAGGGTAATTTTTAAAGTATTTAGGATGATTGTTTGCATTGAAGACACAATTTGTGGAAGAAAAGCAGCAGGTTTTATCTTTGTAAGTGCTTACAAAGGAGTCTGTCAGTGTAGTACTGCTCATTTATGTGTGAGCACACACAGGCAAAAGCACCCACACTGTACTTTCAATTGTTAAGCTGTCAAAAACATTTGTAGACAGATCATGTACTGCTCCTCCGCTACAGTTTGACACTGAAAACATCTCAGAGCTGATGGAATTCTTCATCAGTCACCCCATTGCAGTTGCTGTGTGGGAGGAGGACTTAAGAGAGCTGATCTGCCCCGTCACTCGGGGGCAATGGATAAACATGCTGGGATTTTTTAAAGCCTTCCTTTGGCCCACCTGGCATCAATCAACAGAACTGACAAACCCACTGACAGAACAGACAACTGCCAGCAGATGAGTGGTTTAGGTTATTTTGTTGCTGAACTTTTCATACTGTGGCAGAAAAAAACGGACGAGCATGAAACCAAAGCCTCGGACATTACAGCAGTGAGAGAATCAAACACCTTGGAAATTCACCTCTGGAAGTTGTTGTGAAGCAGACGTAAACTGGAACAGAAAGATAAAGTAAATATGAGATTATTCTTTGATAGGAAGACACCAGTGTTCAGGCAGCAATAACAAAACGCTCTGGCACACAATGTAAGTGCAAAATTTCTGCTAGTGTTATCAGGAGGCAAAGTCAGAGATTACAGAAAGACCACAAGCAAGATTGCTGTAATTGTCCTTGGGGATCTCCAGTGCATCTCTGAAGGCTCTGCACCTTTGAGGTCATATCTCTATCTGAACGTAGAGGTGCCTTATTTTGTCTTTTACATCAGTGAATATGATTAAACTCCTGCTGTTGTGCTAAATTTCAAAGATTGTAAAAAGTCAGGGGAATTAAAAAGGTCACTGCAGTATTTCATTTCAATAGCAAATCTGAGGAATAATGTTGTACAAGTACATAGGAAACTGCTTTGAAAAGAGAACTTGTCGGTGACTTAGTTCTAGTGAAAAATAGCAGGCGTTCAGAAAATGGGATTCTGCTTCCTAAACCTGTAATTAGCAATGGACAGATAATTAGCAATGGATAGAATAGATGCCTTTCAAACGTAAAAGTGCAGAAAAGATGCACAACTCCCAAATATTTATGTAACGTATACATTTTGTATCCATACATTTACAAGTGGCAAATTCTACTTCCATACAACACATGCTGATGATAAATTGTTTGTCTAGAAAGATCTATTCCACATGCAGATACAGGAGATGAGACTTCTGTATAAAACTGTGGAGAGCAGGTAAATGTTTCAAACCCATTTGTAAAAAACATGGTGCATTTCTGAACTTTAAACAAAGCTCTTCTCATTCTTTGTGTTTATATTTTTTTTTGGAATAATCTCATATTTACTTTTTCAGTTTATTCATATATATTTATCCTTACGAAACCAAGATCAAGATAATTTCTGCCAGTTTACCACCTCTCTAGTCCCAGTAGACATGTAGCTCTGCAAATAATACAATTTCCCTTCAGGAATAGAAAAAATATGATTCCAACAGTAACCATGAAAACCCGGCTTGTTTGAGGTCTGCAGGACAGGAGGCCTAACTGAATATGGTACGCAAACATAGAATCATAGAATAGAATCACAGAATCATTTAGGTTGGAAAAGGCCTTTAAGATCATCCAGTCCAACCATTAACCTAACATTACCAAGTCCACCGCTAAACCAATTAAGTGTAGAGTAGCAATTCCATGTTTCCTGGCTTGGTGGCTGGATTACTTTTTAATGAAAGTAAAAACTAGGAATCATTAAGATTGGAAAGGATCTCTAAGATCATCATTCCAATCATCAACCCAACACCACCATGCCCAATAAACCATGTCCCAAAGTGCATGTCTACACGTTTTTTGAACACTTCCAGGGATGGTGACTCCACCATCTCTCTGGGCAGCCTGTTCCAATGCTTGTCTACCCTTTCCGTGAAGAAATTTTTCCTAATATCCAACCTAAATCTCCCCTGCCGCAGCTTGATCCCATTTCCTCTTGTCCCATTGCTAACTACATGGGAGAAGAGACCAACACCCACCTCACTACAGCCTCCTTTCAGGTAGTTGTAGAGAGCGATAAGGTCTCCCCTCAGCCTCCTCTTCTCCAGGCTAAACAACCCCAGCTCCCACAGCCGCTCCTCATAAGGCCTGTGCTCCAGACCCTTCACCAGCCTTGTTGCCCTTCTCTGAACACGCTCCAGCACCTCAATGTCTTTATTGTATTGAGGGGCCCAATGAAGCCATATGAAAAGTTTCAATAATATTTAAGGTTCAAGGAAACTTAGCAGCTTGAAGTTAAGCTCCTGACTAAACTGGAACCAAAGAGGGCAAATCTCTTGAGTCAGTTTAAAACAGTACTTTTTACATGTTCTACATGAATGAAGACTCTATTAAACCTGATTAAGTTGTGAAGTTAGGCAATGTCAGAACTAAACTTTCCCTCAGCAACCCAAAGATACAATTGCAGGAAAAGTCTTGCTTGGCTTCTTATTCAGTCTTGTTCAGAATGGCTGGGTCACCAGGAAATTTTGCTGTTAACTGTTAAAAATCTACACTGTATATTAGAAGTTGGGGTTTTTTTTTTGTTTTGAAAGGCTTACAGATCCACTTACTTGAATGACAGAAGCATACCCCTTACATAAAGGCCATCTTCTTGCCAGATTTCAATCATTGATGCTGACGAATGAGAATGTTATATTCTTCTGAAGAGATCTCCAGAATTTTCAGCAGGGGCAAAACATTTTTCTCTAGCAGGAGCCTCTGCTAAAATTTACCAAGTGCATAAGAAGTGAAAATAGAATGATTATATTAAACATTATAGACAATCTCAAGAACAAAAGGTGCCTGTGTGGAAGACATACCCAAAAAAAAGTTATTAACTATTTTTGAAAGTCGGTATTTCTCTGATGTCTAAATTTAAAAATTTTTTTTTTTTTTTTTTTTTTACAGGACAGAAAAATATTTCAGGCTCTTCCAACAAACTGGACAATAGAGAAATGGAAGAATAATGCTTAGCAGGCTGTTTTGTTGAACAGGCATCAAGCACAGAAAAAATGCAACCTTGTTATCATTTCTACACATCACCCATACTCTTTGATGACAATGGACACAGAACTGATGTTATCACACCTTGAGGAATAAATTAATGCTGTGGAATACACACTGGTACGAAACAAAAGGGAAAGTAAATTAATCTTCTAACACCACGAGAAGTGAAGCAGAAACCTTAAAATAAGAAGAGATCTAAGCCCCTGCTCTTTTTTTTTTTCCCAAACCAAATATGAATGTTTTTTCAGGTTACAACATTTCTGTCACCTTCTCCACTTTGCTAGCCCAAAGCTAGCACTGGTATACAAGGGGATATATGCAATACAGAGAGCCTGCTTTCACCAGCGAGGAAATTAGCGCGCTCTCATTTGAAAACTAAATTTTCCTCTTGCTTTTTACCTGTCCCAGCACAGATACCCAAGTGCCACTTTCTGGGGCAGCATTGTCTAACAGGTTTAGATAACTGTATTTTTGTGGCCCTTTCCGACATTTGGGAGAAGGTGTCCTTGAGAGCACTGGTGTGTTTTGGCTGGGCAGTATACACAGATGTATACAGACAGGTGTAATTTTGCTCTGCCCGTGCTCCCCGGTGGCTGGATGCCAGCCAGCTCTCGTCAGGATGCCGTGCAGTCACCTCGCAGTAGCGCAGAGCCCCAGCAGCTCACGCTGCCTCCGTCAGTCTGCGCATACCCGCAGCTCTTGGCACGGGTTATCCGAAAGCCTCAAAGTGTATCGCAGAGGTGCACACGCTCCGTTTTACCAAACCCAAAGCCCAGCAAGGTGCAGGTTTTTTTTCCTGCCATGCTGAGCCAACCTAGACCACCCAAACTACCTCCATGTGAGCTGGGTCCCTGCAGTAAGTGGGTGGTGGCACTGGGTCTCCCAGCACGGATCCCCATGCTGCTTCTGCAAACTGCGCTGCACCCATGCACCCTTTGATAGGATGAACACAAGCACAGATCTGCTTCCCCAGTAGTGCTGGTAATGTTGAGACACAGCACTTCTTCACTGCACTTTTCCTGTCACTTCCCGATGCAACAGTCTCAAGGCAATGCAACATGCAACCAGAGAGCCTGTTGTGGCAGGGGCAGGTGGCTTTTATCTGTCCCTTGCTGAATTCTGTCATACAAAGCTATACATGGAAGAGGCCCTTAGCTTCACTAAGCTAATGGATTCAATCAGCAAGCTTTCCCACCTTGCTAGTCACCTATGTCTTCAAGCCTTTTAGCAGAGTAAATCTCTTGAAAAACAATGACATTAATATACTGAATTTTACTCTATTGTTAAGTTGTTTTCCAGTCAAGACCTGGCCATTTACTCATGATTTTCTTACACAATTTTCATACCATAATGAGGTTCTACCTCTCACACTTAGGTAACCAATACTCCTTGATAAGTTCATGGAAGGAGCTTCACTGAATTTTGAAACACTAAATAAACCTAGTAAGATCCAACATCAAACCCTTATAATTATGATAAAAAGCATGTTAAGTTCAGGTTTGTGAAAGCTATTGAGAAAATCAAGGGAATAATCAATGCTTTTATGCATTTTACTGGTAATTGGGTCATTAGAAGTAGTAGCAGAAGAATTAAGAATTGCACATGATTATTCTGCACAGACAGCAATATCCAAGACTTGAAATAACATCTTCACCTTGAACTTATGGAAGGCGGTTGAAATGCTGAAGTATTTTGTTGGAGGACTGCAAAGTTAAAAACTGAGGTCAGAAGGTAAATTTTCAAAGGATCAGGAAAATTCTATATTAAAATTAGGTTTATTACATGAATCTTTGCACTTCTGAATTGAAAATAACTTTCTGCAAATATTCTTCAAATTTAACCTACAACATATAAATTTTTGAGAACATTTCTAGCATCAACTCCAAAGAAAAGTTGTGGCAAGCCTAGGAAAGGAAATAAACACAGGCAAAGCAAACTATACCAAATATTCAAGCAGGATAGTTTGGCAATTTTCCATTTTTAAAAATAATCAACTAATGAGGACTTCCATATCTCAGATTTCACTGTCAGTATTGCAAAGGTATCTTGAGAAAAGATAATGCTCTCAATTTATTGAATATATACTGCAGAGGAAATGGAAGGGATGATTTCTGGAAGACATGTATTTTGCCTGGAATTTTTTCTCAGGCCATTGTTTTCCAAATTTTCATAGAAAAGGTCATTTAAACCATTGCGACTGAATAGTTTCGAGTAATATGAAAATAATGAAGACCTTTCTATTGCTGTGATTAGTTCTATGTAATTCCTCACTGAACAACTGTACTGTCGACTTTGATAGTTATCCTTACTATGGAAATTCACCACTGGCCAGAAAGGCCACATAAAGTCTATACTTCTCTCTCTACAGCAGCTGCAAAGCCTTGAGTAGGCTACACAATATGAATTTTAACAGCAGTAAACTGAGACCTAGAGCACATTAATTTTCCAACAATCCCTGCAGAGCACATGTGCATCTGTTTCCCAATGAGCTACTAATTGTCTGGGTTTGCCAATGGGCCACTAATCTGAAGAGCAGATAAGCATCTTGCCCAAGGCCAAGAAGCAAACCAGTGGCAGAAATGGTGAAGGCACCTGGAGAATTCTGTTTCACAGACCTGTGTTTTAACACTCAGGCAACCTTCCACCTTCTCATTTCAACAGTGGTGAAGAGCTGCTTAGATCTAATTTGAGATAGGGTAAGACTGTAAGAGCATGACCCTGTTAAGAACCTCTGTTTCCTTTGTTATACTGCAATTTCAGGGGCATCCTACTCCTCCAGTGGTTTACTTTTTAGAAAGGTACAAAATTAAGCCTTTTAAATTGGTTAAAATATCGCTGTTTCCTGGGTGTTAGCAAAGAACATTTTCTTGTTTAAAAAATTACATACATTTCAGCATAGTTGCATGAAAATGGAAAAATCTTGCTCCCACACTGATTGACTCAGCATCTTGTTAATCATTGCAACGTGTATCATTAATTCATTACGCAGCTTTAACAATGTGTTATGTTTTCCCTATGACAGCTTAAAATACGTAGTGAGTATGAGTACTTAGTGAGATAAAGTACGTTCAGTTTATAATATTTTATCATGATAAAGAAAGCTCTAAAACAACATTATTTGACACATAAGATGTGGCAAAAAGTCGAGACAAAACAGCCATCATTATAAATGTTTATAGACATACCTAAAGTCTTATCTAAAGTTCATCCTGTTAAAGGACATGTTTTATGTTGTACAATTCCTCTTAGAATATCAATCTAATAAGCACCAAATGAGGCTGAAGACAATGCTGTTATAAAAAATGGAGAAAAATGATTAAAATGTGATAATTATACTGACAGCTTATATGCTCAATCTAATCAACCAAGCTTCCAATTTGTCATAATGTACACTCACTCATACATTATTGCTTAATTATAGCAACACTTCTATTTCGAAAGGCTGTCAATCATGCAAATGCCCATCATTTTTCTCTATTTGCATTTAAGGGATATATTTTTAGTTCAGATTCAAAGCCCACTGTGAACCTGAATTAACCCTAGCTCTTTCTTTTGTTTGCAATGCTCATCCCTGTTTATTCCATGTTTGCTGTCTGTGGTAGTTTATGCTGTGTGATTTGCTGCTTTACAGTTCATCTGGTGCTGAAGAGATTTTTGAATCTCATCTCTGTTCCTGAACTGTGATCTCTGTGATGTATGTGTTCTTAGGAACTGCAGACCTGAGCTTGAACTATTCAGGTTCAACGTGAATAAAATTATCAGACAATCTTTTCTTCTGTTTTGGATTTTTCTTATTAGTCCTGCAGGAATGGGAAGAGAGCAGAGAACCTTGCCTTGCTTACATGGGTAGCCCTGCCAAAATCAGTGGGACTAGTTGTGGGCTATAAGATCTGAAAAAGTGTGAATAGACATCCTTAATAAACACACCTCAAAATGTGCATTCTGATACACATTACACTCTGAACTGCTCTTACTCTGTTTCTTTTGGCTTAAACATTTTAATTATACATCTTCAAGAACTTCTGCTTTCTTCTGCCCCTCATCTTCTCTGACTTACTGCTCTAGAGCATCGAGTGGAAGAGAAATGTGGTACTTTGAGAGCACAGAGCAATACAGCAAGAGAAATGCTTAACAGGATGCATCAACGGTGGTAACAAAGGGAAAACTTAAGGAAGTTGGCAGAATTGTTAAAACACATTGGGAGCGCTAAGACAGCAAGGCTGTGCAGTGCTATCAGCAGGCAATCTTTTGGTGGTAAACAAGAGAAAGTTCTCTATCATGATATTGTTTCAGCATTGAGGGTTAAACCCACTATCTTACATTTTGTCATCCTCCTGAACTCAAACAGCATATGCACTGAGAGTTCAACGTACTCAGCACATAACAAGTTCTGCCATTCCACGGTGATGGTGATCTGAACACATACAGCTTGCGGCACCCTCTGCAGAACTCTTTAACCAGCCTGCGAGATAGACCTTCAGAGTGAAGTTTGTGCAGGGAGAATGCAAACACTTACATTAGTCAGTACTGAGACACAGACACTATATGATTCCTGGTAGAATTTATTTTTGTTTCAATTCAAATGATGCTTCCTCCACACATCCCCTTTGTTTCAAATTAAACAGTAGTATCTCAGCCTAAACTTCAGTCTCATCAGTACAGATCTTGTGTGAGGCTGCGGGTGCCTAATGCACTAGGTGGAGAAGAATGGCGTGCTTTATCAACTGAGTTGACTACGTAGACCTGAGAAATGACACCCTGGCAGGAATCATCCCCCTGTTTGAGGCAGCAGCCTCTCTGGCATCACGTACCATAACTGTGCTTTGCTTGCTGATTCCCTTTCTTTTCAGAAATCAAGAGCTTTCCAAGAGCCCACAGCCACCAAGTAATATCTGGGAATTCACAATCTCTGGCCAACTAATACTTGTCCCACTCCACAATGAGACTGGACCAAGCAGTCGTCTCCACACCTTTTACATTTTTATATATGTGCATGTTTGTAATTGATAATTGCTGCATACTACATTATTCAGCTTAACTTTCTTTTGCTCTTATTCATTCTATGACACTATTTTATCTTTGAAAATCTAGCAACTTCTTACACATGCTTTATATGCAGTACACAAACACATTCTATTTGAGTTTTAGATGGTAAACAAACAAAAAAAGAGTAATTCAAACAGCAATTTAGGGCAGCAAAGGTATTAAAAAGAAAAGACAAAAGCATGGCATTTCGCTATGAAAAATGTAAGTTATTCTTTGAATGTTGGCTCAGGAAAATCTCAATACATCTCTGGTAAATGAGGCATGAAGCATATTCTTAAAAATATGGTGTCCAGGAGATAGTACTACCCCATATTTTATCCTAATGGCAATATATAGTACTTAAAAAAGCTTGAACTTTAAATCAAACACTTGGGGGGGGGGCATGGCCAATCTATTTGTTTTTCAAATATAACTTAGTATCAACATGAAGATGAGATAGCAAACCATTTCTGGGAGCTTACTCAGTTAAAGTCTGTTCTAACATTGGAGTGTGGCTTATTCTCTAATTAGTATGCAGGCAATGTGAACGATCTTCCTGTATCACCTCTACTTCTTCAAAACTTCATATGCCTTGACTGGAGTCATTAATGTCTTGTTGGGTCAAGATAAACCCTGGTGTACATACTCATAAAGGATGCACTACCTTTGACTCAGTACAATTATTTGGGTGGCAAAACTATAATATTTGTCATGCTTACAGAAATTATAGCAGAAAAATCAAAAAGAGAACACCATTTGAAAGAGAGACTATTATTTCTAAATAAACAGTATGGCAGAAGCCCATTTTGTTCATGATTACAATTTATTCTGAAGAAATTTATCTTCCCTATTTGCCATTCCTTCTTACTTTAAAAGATATCTACAATATGTTCCTCCTGGGACAAGTTGTTGCCTAAGTTTTCATCCATCTCAAGCAAAGCCAAATACACTTTTTTATAGAGAACAATGACAAAATGTATGTATCTCTCACACATACCTATTTAGAGGACAGTAGTGCTAGCACTTATTACTCTTTAAATCCTTCCACTGGAAGCAAGAGTGTGATAGTCCTTTCATCTCTTATGAAACACCTTCAAAATTTTGCTCAGATAATAGCAAGTTACTATTACAAATTTACCATTTATGACAGTAGAAAGTTCTCATGACAGAATGACAGATTGTCTCTCTTACTTTTGGAAAGACCAAACTGTATCCATTTGAAAAGGAAACTACCAGGTCTTTTCTTCTGATTTTTACTAGATTTCTGTGCAGGTTGTGAGGCAGAGATAGTGACAAGTCTTTCCTAAAAAGGCAACTCAGTGTGCAGATGAAGGATACAGTTCTTGTATAGGTGAAATGAAGTTTCTGCAAAGATCGCCTCTGGAAAAGTCTTGGGTCATTTTTCTGGTCAATGTCCTTTACTTCCACTTGACAGAGCAAGCAATTTTAGGAAGGACTCCAAATCTGGCAATTTTGCACTTGATTTCATGCTGACAGCTACAGTGTACCAACTGTTGAGGCTACTTGGGTGTCAAGCATTTCTCCTGATTCTTCTAGTTATTTTATATGATAGGAGAAAGGTCACTTCTGTTTGGCTTTACCACGTGTTTAAACACAAGAAAACAATAATTCTTTCAGAAAAGGGGCCATAGCCTAAAATTGACAAGTAGGCTGAATTAATTAGTTTTTAATTAATAATTCTGTTTGAAAATACCTTATTAAGGTGTTTGGTAGGTCCACCATCCTGTCTCACACGTAGTTTCTCTTTTGGTCATCCTTTGCAGTCTTTCCTGAGAAGTTTTTCTTTGTCTAAAATATGGGTATACAAAGTTTTGTAATGTGGAAGTCTGCTACACTAAAAGCTCTCTAAACAAGGACCTGCAGCCAGTTGGCTACTGGTAGCAGGATGCTGACATGCTTTTTGTCTGCCTGTCATAGGTATGTGCCATCACCCTGCTTACCTCCTCTTTTATATCCCCAAAACAGAAGATGCTTATTGGAAAAGTCTTCCAAACCTTGCTTATCAAATGAAGGAAAGCTTTCAACTGAATTTAAGGGCTTCTTACCTGTAGACCAGTCACTATGTAGAAAAGCCATTTGTTCCAAGTGCCCTGCAACAGCAGCCAGAAGTCATTTCTGGTCTCTCCCCATGGTCATTGCTCAGGATTGACAGCAAACGGCTCTGACATGCAGAGCTTTAATATGATGCCTAAGTACCCGAGGCCTCTCTCTGTGCTACGCATCTATCCTAACAACATGTTATATCAGTAACTTCAGAATACCTGCCTCCTAAGTTTGAAACCGCCAAAGTCCTTTGATAATACAGACAAAAAATTCATGGAGGTTCCTTACTTTTCTCTGGTTGTTCATTAGACCACCTCAACACCTGTATGGTCATTTTATAAAGTAGCTCCTGGGTTCATCCTCCAGCCCTTTTTCTGAGCACAGTTGAAGCAAGAGCTTTTCCAACTTTCCCTTTTTACCAGAGACATTCACAAAACAGGCGTCCCTTGCTGTAAAACAATAGTCTACTTAGATCACTGAACAGTCTCCCTGACATCCTAGGCAGCGCTAAACCCTAAATTTTCCTATAGTCTCTGGGAAATAAGCTATCATGTTTTACTTCAAAATTAATGGAACAGTGTGAGGGCCAAATCTTGTTCTTAAAAGGCCAGTATATTCTATTTTGTAGGGCTATGACAAATTACTGAAATAAGATATGTTAGTAGTATTTGAGAGAGATACTTGCCCAGGACCTAACTCAAGGGAGTGTCATTTGCCCATGACATTCATTAGAACTACTTTAGCTCACAAAGAATAATCAGGAGTGTATTTACCTTACATACCCTTTGAATATATGGCTTCCAGCATAATCTTTGAAGTAGCATAATATAAGGCTTATGCCCACTAGACATGATAGGAAGCAAGCAAGAGACTTTTTACTTACAACCATGTAATAGGTGTAGTTATTCAGAATATGATTTGAATTTCAGAAGAAAAATCAGTCATTGCAAAGTAGTAAAATGAACATAATATTTGAATTAGAGAAAAATAGAAAAAATTCCTTTTCCCTTGGAATTTTCTCCAAATAAAAACTCTGCTGGAGAGTAGTCACCACAGTAATACCCAACAAAGTCCAAATGGAAAATTATCAGTGGAGAACAAAAGGAAGTGGTCCTAAGGACACGCACGCGACCTTGACTCTGCCTGTGGCTTGTAGCATGCAGCTGCTACGTGTGATTCTTGTTGAGAGAGGAAACAGAGTTGTGCACTGTCCTGAGGGAATATGTGTGCTGTTTATATATGGTGCTGAAAGGCAAGAGGGTGAAGTACGGCTTGTAGAGTGCTGGGGAGGATATGAAATGATTGAAGATGTGTGTCCTCATGTGTGTAATAGCCTCGGTTGGGTTGAGGGGCTGGGTGGGGGGAGGGAAAGAATTAAAGAATAGGAAGGCATTCCTAATG